>NC_082687.1:69905014-70071391 GCF_949987515.2 Delphinus delphis
TTTTGCTCCACAAGTGACATTTGGCAAATGTCTGGAGATAGATTTTTGGTGTCACAACTAAAGAGAAAGAAGTACTACTGGTATGTGGTGTATAGAGGAAGGGATGCTACTAAACCCCCTGCAAGGCACAGGACATCCACCCACAACAGAGAATTGCTTGGACCACAATATCAATAGTGTCCAGGTTGGGAAAGCTCGGTATTGATTGCTTCTTGAGCATTATCTCCCTGTGAGATACTTAACAGTACTATCTGAACACATTTGAGGAGTAGGACACAGTTTCCAATTTTCTTCCTGAAATTAGATAGAAAGCCTTATATCATAGCTAAGCAGGTCATTTATTGGTCCATGTTAGGCTATACTTAGACTGGATGAAATTTTTTTTTCCCCCGTTAGGACCATACAGTAAATCTTTTAAGGATTCCTCCTCTTTCTTCTACTCACGTATCTAGACCTGTCATTCCTAGCACACCTCAATTACGTTTCCTTTGACCTTTCTGCATTCTGTATCTAAATCACCCAAACTCTAATTCCCTGGGATCAGCTAAAAGCTACAGTGTCAATGTCTGCTGATTTTTAACAGAAATTGAGACAGAGTTTTGGTCATAATCTTAATGCAGAGGCTAAGTGAATAGAATACACAATTTGCTTAGAGTAACTTATTTTCCAAATCAGTATGATTTTCTTTTCCTAATATTTCTCAATTCTGTCTCCTCTCTGTCTGTTATCAGTACTTAATTCAGATCCTCATCATCTTTTTGATAAACCATTGAAATAAACACTTAATTTTTTCCTCCAGATTTTTTCCCACCTCAGCCTTTTCCTGATTAAACCAATCAGTAGTTTCTCCTCACCTATAAGAATGTTTCTCAAATGTGGATTACATATGGCATCTTTTTTTTTTGAATTTTATTTTATTTATTTTTTTATACAGCAGGTTCTTACTAGTTATCCATTTTATATACATCAGTGTATACATGTTAATCCCAATCGCCCAATTCATCCCACCACCACCACCCCCTTTCCCCCCTTGGTGTCCATACGTTTGTTCTCTACATCTATGTCTCTATTTCTGCCCTGCAAACTGGTTCATCTGTACCATTTTTCTAGGTTGCACATATATGCGTTAATATATGATATTTGTTTTTCTCTTTCTGACTTACTTCACTCTGTATGACAGTCTCTAGATCCATCCACGTCTCTACAAATGATTCAATTTCGTTCCTTTTTATGGCTGAGTAATATTCCATTGTATATACGTGCCACGTCTTCTTTATCCATTCGTCTGTTGATGGGCATTTAGGTTGCTTCCATGTCCTGGCGATTGTAAATAGTGCTGCAATGAACATTGGGATGCATGTGTCTTTTTGAATTATGGTTTTCTCTGGGTATACATATGGCATCTTTTTAAAGAGGAAACATTATTTCATCTCAACTTGTATCATCTTAAATTATTTGATTATAAAATCACTTATATATGTGTAAACATAAAATCAAATTCATCCTCTTTATGCTTAAAGCTTAACACAACTATGAAACCAAAACAAATTTTCAAATTAAAAATGAATCAAACTATTCAACAAAGAATAGTTGAATATTATTTTCTTGTATTTCTTTATATTATTGTGAAGGGAAAAATCACAGAATTAAGAATTCTCTTTGTTAACTCACATAAAAGGCTTTGAGTTTGAGCATGGTTTTCTCAACAACAGGAAACACTGACTTACAGAATCGAGTCCAGATGCCACAGCAAGGCATATGAAGTCCTCAGTGTCCGTTGTGGTCCTTTTCTCATCCCTCCAGGCTCATCTGTGGGCATTTGCTGCTTCAGCACTTATTACTTATTGTTACTGAGCTCATCAGGCTGCCCTGCCCCCATACTATTTCAGCTGTCTGTGCTTTCGCTTGTGCTACTTGGTCTACGTGTTTTTTTCCCCACCAGTTTTGTGTTTTATGTTTCTTAACCATCCTTCAAGATCTAACCTAGGTGTCATTTCCTGTAAAACCATTCCTAGAACCCCAGGTTGAAATGTACCTCTCCTCTGTGGATTAAGGGCACCCTGTGCTCTTCTGTAGCCTTGTCTCCTCCCTTATAACAGTGCTCTATCCATCCCCTCCCTCTACCATGAACTACCATAAGAGTAGGGGTGGTACCAATAGCACCCAGACCAGGCCCTGCCATGCCAGTAGTCACTCCATAAATATATAGTAAACTGAAGTGAAACATTTTCAACTAAAGACCCATCTCTGGTAACCACATTGCTTTTTGTTTCTTTGTATGTTTGTTTGTTTCCAATGCTTGGAATTGAACATACTTTAAGAAAACATGACATAGTTGAAAAATGCACTGGATTTAGAATCATAGGACTTGAGTTCACATCTTGTCATTTGTTCTTGTGTGTAAAATGGAGATAATCACCATCTCACATTCTTTTTGCAGATGTGCAAAATTCTGGCATGATGTTTGGCAAACAAGCATATATAATAAGTATTAGTTTCCTTCCTGCATTATGCTTTACTTCTTTTTATGGACTTTAGTGATTTAAAATTATTATTGTTACCAGTGAAGCTTCAAATCTGTATACCTCCCTATCGCCATTAGATTCAGGTCCGGTATTAATTATTTTTCCTGAACTGAGCTTCAGCATTGCTGTATAAAGTAGATGAGACAATCAGTCTTTCCTTTTCATCCTCATAGGCTACTTCACTCCCTTTAACTATTTATATTTATTCAGAACATATTTCTTTTCTTTTATTGCCACAGGCATGAGAGAACCTCTGCTTTGTTCTTATTACTTAGAGAAATCTGTCTTCTTCCTTCTCTTTGTAGGTGGTTTTCATCAGAAAGCATCCACTTTGAGAAGCATTTTCTTTACCTGCATTATATTATTGAATTTACCTTTTTTATGCTTTCATATGGTTATTAGAATCTATAGCTTCAGTTCTTTGGGTAATAGGCTTAAGGCTCCTAGATAACACAAAATTTATTGTAGAAGTAAGTCATGTGGAGTTCAGCAAGATAGAAAATTTCTCTAATCAGTGGGTTTCTAGCTCTTACATGTGTTTTATAAACAAAAATAGATCAAAGGTACTACAGAAGGCATTCCTAATAAAAAAATTCTTAATAATGGATACATTGGTACAAGCAAATTCAGACTTAGATGGCAAAGAAAATGTTCACAGATATGGGAATAGCCAGAGGATGAACTAATCTACAAAGGGATGCGATCATTGTCACTAGAGACAAAGTATTTGAGCTTCAACTTAACATTGAAAGGATAGGAATAATGAAACCAATTTGTCATAAAGCAGCAGGCATGAGTTGATGATCCACAAGAGATCCCTATTATCACAAATTATTCTCTGGTTCTGTGCCTTCCTAAAGACTGAAAGCTATGTGTGGCACAAGTGCTTTTGTACTGGATTAAGGCTGCACCTGTCATACTCTGATCCATTTCACTTTCAACCAACTCTCTGAATTCAATTCAAATTAAACCTGTAGTGCCTTTTGGTGAAGAGATTCATGACTAACAGGAAAGAACTTTGAATGTTTGGAACCTTAGAGGAAATGCATTTGGTTCTGTTTTAGTCCTGTTTGTCACAATCATGAAAAGTACCACTTTACCATCTGGTAGGAAATAAAAGAGAACCTTAGGGTCTTGTTTTCTAAGTTGGGAATAAAATCATTTGCGTTTGCAAATCTCAGTGAGCAGTTATAAGTTTACAAGTACTGACCTCAGGCCCTTTTGTATCCATGCTGCCTGCATTTGGGCCACAGTTAACATATGTCATTGCTAGAGACTGAGCACTGTTTGACAGCTTGCACTGAGAAGAGACGTTGACGGAAAGAACTCCTCCATGTGTTTCTGCTTCTATATCTCTTGTTCAGTATAATTATCTGTTTAAAAAAAGAATTATTAGGGCTATTATGGACATGTACATCCGATTTCATGATTTTTTTGGCTTGTTCTCAGTTGGTTTTAACTTCTTATGAGGATACCAACGTCCATTTATATTTCAGATTAGCTCAGAAATGTTCTTTCTTTGCTTTTGTGTCAGCTATTGTGTATGCAAAATTACATCTTTTGATCTTGAAGATTTTGCAGACTATTGGAGGAGAATGTAAAGATAATTCCTCAAGAGAATGACAAGACAAGCCACAAGCTGGAAGAAAACATTTGCAAAAGACATATATGATAAAAGACTGTAATTAGGTTCATTGATTGTAACAAATATAACAAATGTTACTCTGGTACAGAATGGAGAAGGCATGCATGTATGGAGTCAGGAATTACATGGAGACTCTGTGCTTTCCATTCAATATTGTTGTGAACCTAAAACTACTCTAAAAAAATTGTTTTTAAGAATGATAAACCGAATGCATCATGTCACATGGTGTGAAAGAAGGGTTATAAAAGTGTAGAAGCTCAGAGAAGAGTTGGCTTATTCAGCCTAGGGAGGTTTCGAAAGGACTTCACAGAAACAGTGGCTTTTAGACTGGGATTTAAAAGGCAAGTAGAATTTCATCTGTAGGAAAGTGCAAGGCAAGAAGTACTGGTAGAAATGAGAAATGGGAAGGAGGTTAAAAGGAATGGAGAAAAGGAGCAAGAAGAAGAGGAGGTGGTATGACATACCCTGTGAATGCCTTGTAATTCTGACTGAAACCAGAGTTTATAGTAGGCATAGGCAGGTCACTGGAGTAGTGGGGCATGTTGGCATTTTAGCCATTTTATCAGCTGGACATTGTTGTCTCAGTTTGCCATTGAATTTTCCTTTTTTATGCTTTCATATGGTTATTAGAATCTATAGCTTCAGTTCTTTGGGTAATAGGCTTAAGGCTCCTAGATAACACAAAATTTATTGTAGAAGTAAGTCATGCGGAGTTCAGCAAGATGGAAAATTTCTCTAATCAGTGGGTTAACTAACTGCGCAAGTTCACATAGCTAATCAGTGGCAGAGCTAAGACTCAACTCCAGACATCATGATGTCAAAATTTACCTGCCTGGCCACACTGCAAGACGTGGTGTGGGTGAAACCTTTAAAGTGAGAAGAATTAAACGTGGATCAGATGTCATCGCCTATCTTTTGTTTTTGCAGGTTTCTTTGCAAGGAAATAGACCAGCAGCTTCAATCAACTGCAGTTCTGTCATACCTCCATGATGTTTCCCTTGGTCAGAAATGCACTAAGTAGCCTCAGGATTCGAAGCATTCAGCAAATGAGGGCAAGACAGAGCCACTCAAAACACTCACCAGATTTTCATGACAAATATGGTGATATTATACTAGCCGGTGGAACCGCTTTCTGTGTTGTTGTGTGGGTGTTTACAGCCACACAGGTTGGAATAAAATGGAACCCCTCCCCTGTTGGCAGAACCACCCCAAAAGAGTGGAATGATGAGTAAGCATCACAGTTACTGTAATACACAAGTGTCTCAAAGTCAGCTTGTCATTTCAGTACTCTGCTGTGCATTGAAATATAGCATAATCGAAGAAATAAAATGCATTTGAAAACATTAAAAAGTCTCTGAAAATAGTCATTATAGTGCCTGAAAGCAAGGCAGTAGCAGTGGGTATAGATTACAGGGGATTATGAATAATAAATATTTGAAAGTAGAATTAAGGAAGCATGTATTTTTCTGGCTTAATGATTTCTGCTAGGTATCTTTCAGTGGACATACACACATAGGTACTTAACAAATTAATTTAATTGTTTGGCAAATCCTATTGAATCTTTCTTAAAAACATATTCATAATTGACCATTTTTCACATCCTTTATCTTTCCTTCCCTGACCTGAACCACTATGCTTTTCCTGGGATTATTATAAAAACTCTCTAGCCAGTCTCCTTTCCTTTATACTTGATGATCGTCAAGCCTGCCCTGAACCCCCCCCAACGCAGTCACACACAGTCTTTTTTAAGCACAACAGTGACAATGATCTTTTTTTTTTAAATTAGTTTAGTAATATCACTCCTCTTTTCAAAACACCGTGACTCCCCATTTTACAAGGACATGAGTGCCTCAAGTCAAGGATAATTGGGACTATCTTATGGGTGACTTATCAGAGTTGGCAGCGGAGACCACCTCCTACTCCTGAATGATCAGCTTCAGGGTAAGTGTACTGTTCCTCAAGCTCAAATATATAGAGATATCATTATTCTCTGGATAAAAGACATGTTCCTAGGTGTATAATTTATAGGTCTTAGGCAATGCTCATTTTCAGCTTTATCAGTATTGCTAAGTTATTCCCCAAAGTGGTTACATTCTCACCAGCAATGTGTACAACCTCCTCTTGTTCCACATCCAAACTCACTCTTAAGAGTTTTCATGCACTTTAATATTTGCTACTTTGATGAGCGTGAAACAATAGCTCATATTTTAATTTATGCTTCCCCGATTACTGATCAGGTCAAACATCTTGTGTTAGCTTTTTGTGTTTTGGGGTTTTTGTGTATATGACCTTTTTTTTTTTTTTTTAATCATTCTTTTTTTTTGATTAATTAATTTATTTTATTTTTGGCTGCGTTGGGTCCTCGTTGCTGCTTGTGGGCTTTCTCTAGTTGTGGCGAGTGGGCGCTACTCTTCATTGCGGTGCATGGGTTTCTCATTGCGTTGACTTCTCTTGTTGTGGAGCATGGGCTCTAGGCATGCGGACTTCAGTAGTTGAGGCACATGGGCTCAGTAGTTGTGGCTCGCAGGCTCTAGAGTGCAGGCTCAGTAGTTGTGGCACACAGGCAACTGCTCTGTGGCATGTGGGATCCTCCCAGAGAAGGGCTCGAACCCATGACCCTGTGTTGGCAGGTGGATTCTTAACCACTCTGCCACCAGGGAAGCCCTGACCTTTTTATTTGTTGCTTTTGCCATTTTTCTATTCAATTGTTTGTCTTAGTCATTTGTAGAATTATTTTTGGATATTCTTTATAGTAATTATCTCAGTCAGGATTTAATCAGAGAGGCAGAAGCAGTGTGAATAGTATAGAATATAGGATTGATTTGGGGAATTAAAACTAATACAGCTGTGAGAGCTAGTAGAGAAGTTTTTGCAGGACTGTTGCCTTTGTATCTGGTACTAAATATGTTCACAGTAAAGCAGGAAAACTGAACATGAAGTAAGGGAGAGCCAGGGCCAATGGGAATTGAGAAGGATGCACTGGGATCATGACTGTAAACTGGAACCTGTGCCTGTTTCTCACTGTCTCTAACTAAGATGACATGGATGACTTATGGGAGAAGCTGGTGCCCTTCTCTGTGGAACTACACATTCACCTTGCTCAGGACTCAGAAGAGCTGGAGAAGAACTGGTAGGAGTTAAAGTAGCTATAGGCCCAGGTGCTGTTTCTTATCAATCAAGCCGGAAGGTCAGTAGCAGCATACACAAGCTGCTGCAGCGCAGGGCTGCTGTTCTACACCAGCCTTCCAAGTGTAAAATGGATGCTGGTTCATGTCCACCATCCCTATCGCATGCATTCTCTCTTGTGGCCAATCCTAACCTGAAACCATAGAGAGGAGGGAATTCTGGAAAAAGCAGTTCAAGCCTGGCTAAGTTGACATTTAGAAAGCCACAGTAATCCACCCCTTGTCAACTTGACATCAGTGCACATCTTTCCTAACTGTACCTATATTTCAAAAAAAGACAGTAGCAAAAATAGGCTTTCACCTAACATGATGCAACTTTCTCTCTTAAAACTAATCCTATCCCCAAAGGAGGACATCACAAAGACCCTTTATCCATGGCAGTGTTGCACTCTCAACTTCCAGTTTAATGGAACCATTGCTGTGATCTCTAATGAAAGCCTAAGACTTCTAGACCAGCAAAGCTCAAAGTTATAGGGACAGGAAACAAATACTTCTCTAGTGTGTTGCTAGGGGTAATTGTGAAGAAGCCAGTCTGATCTCCACCTCTTGATTCCCAGACCTGTAAATCTCACCTCTAGGAAAATAGCACTATATATCTGTTGGTTATTTACAGGATGTCCAACATCTTAGAAGACATTACCTCAGCCTGGCAAGGTGGTGTTACCCAGCTGTCGCAGTCACTAACACTTCACAAGGCCATTGTACCATTTTATCAGTGATGGGATACATGGTAAGATCAGTGACTCCCATAAGCATAAGCCCATTACTATACATTATTTGCTTTTTATTATAAAAAAATAAGCTTCTTGGTCAGAATCAGTGCTGTGTCGCATACCATGGTAGTAATTAAGACATTTTGTAAATTCATGGATGATGGTATTCACAGGAAAGTCACAGGGAGAGAAAGTAAATCTACATTGTTACTAAGTGTGTATTAAAGTGAGAACAAAGTATTGCCTTTTCTGTGATGGAAATGGTCTAATGAAATCAACCTGGCACTGATGATTCCCTTCCTTCCTCCAAGGAATAGTGCCAATGGAGGTGCAGTGTTGGTCTGTACGTTTGGTAGATTGGGCACTCAACAGTGACTATAGCCAGACTAACCTTGATGAGTGCAAGTCCGTGTTGTTGAGCACACACATAATCTCCATCCCTGCTGTGATGACCACTTTGTCTCTGAGCCATTGTGAAAGCACAGGGTGGCTGAGAAGGAGAGTGATAGCCGTAAGAAGGGGTCATCTTGTCCATCGGAGTATTAAGATACTCCTCTGCTGAGTATCCTTTTGGTGAGTATTTATATGGAACCTGAATATCTTCCTACTCTGTGCTCATTTAGAGTAGTCTGTTCACAGAATCCATTCCCATGCTTGTCACCAGTTTTCCAGTAGTGTTCCTTCTAATTCCCTGCCCAGCCTGCCAAGCCATTAGCTGGCATCTGTGGCTTGGTATACAGTTGTACCTCTGGCCCAAGCAACAACTCTGTACTATTTCATGTACTGCCCACCAGGAAGATTTCCCTTCCTCAGGGCCAATTTGGAATTAAGCTGTATTACTGAAGCTTTCTGCTTTCAGGTATGGCCAGCATATTTTGTAGAACCAGATCTGAATTCTTTCTTTCTTGGTCAAATGGTTTACAAACCTATAAATCCTAGGTTTGGAGTGACATGAAACCTTCCCAAACACAAAACTTGTAAACAGTGGAGCCTGGAGTCAAGCTTTAGAATATGTTCTTTTACTTCCAAGTTACACTGTCTGTTAGTCTTTCTTCAAGTTTACAGGTTGAAAGTTCTGGAGAAGGATTCAATCTGGAGCTAGAGAAGATAGGGAGCTATCTAGATTGTTGTGAAAACCATGGGGGTGAAAAACATTATCAGGAGAGTATATCAACAAGGAAGTGGATATAGGGAATGCATGAGGCATGCAATGAGTACTATATTTTAAAATGGCAATTTCTTTCTTTCTTACCTTCACCCTGAATATTTTCTGATTTGAAGTGAGGATTAAAGCCTACCTCTTTAGGTTTATATATGTATGTGTAAGCATGTGCCCGCATGCGTGCGAGTGTGTGTGTGTGTGTGTGTGTGTGTGTGTGTGGAGTGTGCATACGTGGGTATATCTGTATAGATATAGATATGTACACACACATATGTCTATACAGATATATATATATATTTAAAAAAAGAATTATTTTAGGAATGTATATACACATAAATATATAAATTATTTTATATTAAAATTTGTGACTGCTGGTTTCTTATAAGAAAATTGAGATATTGAATCTTTTGCTATTTCTAACTTTTCTCACTGGATTATTATAATTTGATCATACATAAAACATCAAATACAAGCTGTTTTGTTGTTCTCCATGTGTCTTAAAACTAACTTTTGAATGAAGTTATCAAATTTCCAGCCATAATGTAATTCTTATAGTGCCTCATACACTTCTTGGAAAATTATATTATTATATATTATTATGAGGAAAATATTACTTGGCAGTCACTGAATACATTTGCTTGCTGTCAGCAAAGGAGGAGAACTTCATTTTGACACATACTCCCCCTTTACTTGGAAAAACTGGGCCACTAGGGCTACACTTTGGTACTGGGCTTAAGTATGAATAATAAGTGAAGAATGAATAATTAAAGCTTTCTATATCTATGTGCTGTTATAGTTGTTGAAGGATTGAATGCTTTTCTCATTTGAAATTTACAGTAATCCTGTAGAGTACATAAGCTGGTCATGTATCCTATTGAATATATGTATACACATGATTAGCCATGGGTTGGTTAAGTGACATGGAAGCCATCTAAAAATGAAGATAGAAATAGAATCCACATTGGCTTTTGGTCTACTGTTCCATTAGAATTTCTCATGCTTTCTAAGAAAAGACAACCCTGATCTTATCCTGTGTGATGACGGTAAATTGATAAATAACTGGGGTGGCTGCATGCCAACTATTGGGAGGGCTGGTAAGTTAAAGGGTCAGACGGGAGAATAGGACTGAAAGGGTGGTGTGTGTTTGATCAGCCTAGTTTATGTGCAGCCACTTTAATGGGATTTGAATATGAGGTCCAGTGTTTACTAGTTCTTGCTTCATGACACACAACCTTATAGATAAGTTAATAACAATGACAAGAACTATCCAAAAAAAAAAAACTGTATAAATTCTGGTCTCAGGTGTAAAATAAAGTAAGAGATATCTCTGTGTTAGAGTTTTCTCTCACGTCCTTAACTGATCTAACAGAGGCAGTGTGTGCCGTCTTCAAAGATGTGAGAAAAATGCAGTGGAGATAGCAAGCTAGTTATTAGCAGCCATTGTTAACACATTTCAACAGAATTCCCCTTCTAAGAGAAATTTCTGTGAAATTTGGAAATTGTTTAAGTATTATGTTAGTTCCTCATTTGTTATGAATATAGTAAATGGCATAGATGTACGACATACATCATAAAATCTTTCATGTTTTGCAGTAACAGCAGTTGCTTTCCTGGGGGAATGACATTAATTTGAGCAGTATCTCTTATTTTCCAATAACCTTTTATGTTACAAAAAAATCGGCAACTTCATTTTCTTCCCCTATCTGGAAACCATAGAAACCAGTGTGAAATTATAGCTAAGAAGTTCGTCACTGGGCTATCTCAAGCTGATCTCCATGGAAACATATCACATTTTCTTGAAATGAAAGATCTTCCAATCAGACACACAACCATAACTGATGGGTGTCTGACAAATATACCAACAACAACAAAAAAAGTATATGGATATTTTATTATATAATACATTCAGAAGAGTTTTAAAACTGCTTCATAAATGAGAACATTTAAATGGTATTATGCCAACTACAGAAATAAAAATACAGTTTTGAAAACAGTATTCTGTCGCTCTGTTTAAATGTTGTTCTTTCTAGATTTTTGCATTAAAGGCAACTTTCTAAACTCATACGGACTTTGAATTCAGAAAAATCTGTATTCAGAACCTAACTCTGCCCCTTAGCTATCTGGCTCATCTCTCCCAATTTTTTAATTATAAAATTAAGGGATATAATACCTGATTTACAGATTCTGTTTGCTAATGAGTTAAGGTAAATGCTTAATAAGCAGTTATAAATTTTTTTTTTTTTTTTTTTGTGGTACGCCGGCCTCTCACTGCTGCGGCCTCTCCCATTGCGGAGCACAGGCTCCTGACGCGCAGGCTCAGCGGCCATGGCTCAAAGGCCCAGCCGCTCCACAGCATGTGGGATCCTCCCGGACTGGGGCACTAACCCATGTCCCCTGCATCGGCAGGCGGACTCTCAACCACTGTGCCACCAGGGAAGCCCAGTTATAAAATTTTATCTAGTTACATGAATAAATGAGTGATGGAAGTATTGCTGAAGATGAGGATGAGATTGAGGATTATAATTTCAGCCCTTTAATGAATGGTTAAGAGATAGTATTGTTCTAGATGAAAGAGACTAAATAGGAATGTCACTGTCAAGGGCTTTGACTATGATTTAGCTTTGATAATACAAAGACTATCCCTAGTTCAAAATTTGAATAATCTCCAAAAATTTATTTTTAAGACTGTTGTTTGGAGCTTGGGTCATATGAATGGGGTGGGGAAGGGACTTCATCATATTATAGGAGTAGGCTCTAAAATAAGCCCGTAAGGTAAAAATCATATTTTCAAAATTACCTTAAATTACACATAAAATTCTGTATTCATTTAATGTGGTGTTCTGTTATATAAAGAATAGATACAGTAGTATATGTTTACCAGACATACACATGACAAATATAATTGTACAATACACCCCCCACAGAGTGTGAGGACATGTCCTTTTGTGAGAGCAAAGTGAACCACTCAAGAATACACAGTCTTATGGAGCAGAACAAGAAATGGAATGTTCTACTCTGTATGCACTATTTTTCCTTTTTTTTTTTTTTTTGTCTCTGTCATTCTGTATCTGCATCACAGTCTCTTAATTTCTCCCCACACCTCTTTCCATTTTCCTTTCCTCTGTTCCTGTCTCTTTGTCTCCAAGTCTACAGAGTTGAATCTGATTAAATTAAATACATATATGATGTGACTCCACTATATCACCCCGGAAACAATATTAAAATCAAGCAGCTTTTAAACTTTCTCTGCTGCAACCCATGCTGAATGATATACAACAAACTTCTATGCCTGTATTCAGAATTTTATTTTTCCAAAAATAAGGAAAGAAACCAATAGAAACATTAATGTTTTGTGGATTAAGAAGTCATGGATATTCATAAAAGTATTTTAAACACACATGATTTCATTGATTATAGAATTTCTCAAACTGTTTTTAAGGAAATAACTAAATATTCATAAGCTGTATGATAATTTATGTACCTCAAGTATGTTATAATTTATTTACTTCAAGCACGTTAAAGAACTATATTTTAAAATTTTGCTTACCTCAGGCTAAGATATAGGCTTTCAATTATGTTACAATTTCAAGTGCATTACATTTGACCACACACCTTTTTTTCTCGATGAAACACGTTCAAATGTTAATATATATGAGGGGCATATGCTAGCAAAACCTTAAATTCACTCCAATTTCTTTCTTTTTCTCTATATACCTACTTCCCCTATCTACTAAATAATTTGTGAACCTGAGTTTTTAACTCTTAGGACTGTAGTAATAAAGACATTATGTGATTTTTACATCACTCGATGTTAATGAGAATGCTGGTTAGGATCATATGCCACCCTGCCAAAGTTTGTTTATTTCATACATTCTCTAAATTGTGATACTAAGAAATTGTTTCAGTTCTAATAACTGTAAAAATTACTCCCTAAGAATACTGAAAAGCAATAAAAGCTGTTATCCCCAGTGGAATAGGGTAAGACTTCGGACCTTACAATTATTTTTTAAAAGTTATTCATAAATTAAGCTTGTAAGAAACTACCCACTTCATATATGAGTGAAAATTAATTTTCAGTGTACTTTCACAATATTATATCTGAAATACAAATAAGTTTGAAATATGCTTGTTATTTTCCTAATGTGACAACATAGAATGATTTGTTGAACATGAGAATCATTCTGTAAATTTAAAAAAATAATAATTTAACTTCACCTTGGAACAAACAGCATTAAAATTTGGCTAATTAAAGAATCAAACCAACAGGAAAAAATAGCGTTTTCTTTATTTGCTAAATGTTATCCAACTTCGGTAGTCAATTTTTGAGTTATTACCTAAGAAGTGAAGAAATTTAGGATGGTTGCTTCTGTCAAATGAAACAAAAATGCTATTACTAGCACTTAAAAGGAAGATTCCAGGACAGTTGGATGAAAAGGAATTTTATATTGCACACAACTACAACTACTTTTTCTGAAATATTACATAAAAATTTTAAGCAAGATTATTTTCTTGGTCTTTACTTATATGTCACATATTTATATAGTTGTTTAATTAATAGAATGCTACAATAGAGTGAATGTTTGTATCCCTCCAAAATTCATGTTGAAGCTTAATCCCCAGTGTGATGGTATTTGAGGTGGGGCCTTTGCGAGATGATTAGCTCATGATGGTAGACTCCTCATGAACGGGATTAGTGCCCTTATAAAAGAGATCCCAAAGAGTCCACTTGCCCTTCGGACATGTGAGAACATAGCCAGAAGAAGCATCTTTAAATGAGGAAGTAGACTCTCATCAGACACTGAATATGAAAGCAGCTTGATCTTGGACTTCCCAGCCTCCAGAACTGTGAGAGAATACATTACTCTTGTTTATAAGCTACTCAGTCTATGGGATTCTGTTATAGCAGCCTGAATATACTAAGACAAATGTTTTGAATACTTTACTCATTCAAAATTTATAATTTATTGGGTTGCATTATGAATCTCCTCAGAATATAATATAATTAACTAGTCTGTGGAATAGGATTATTAGAATTTGAAGTGACTGTGGAAAAGAGAGTGGCAAAATAACAAAAAGCATCTTCTTTTATGAATTAGTCCCAAATACCTGCCACACCTTATTTGTATTAGTTGGAACTGACCATTTTGTAAAGCTCCCTGTCACTGAGCCAAACCTCTCTTCAGAGCTAAACTTTATAAACTTGTTAAGTTTGTCTGTGGTTAGATACAGTAAGGCTGAGCTAAAGAGAGCGATCTAAAATGCAGTTTCAAGAAAATTGAAATTTATTTCTCTCTGATTTAGCAGTTCAGTGTAGGCACATGGTTCAGGGCCATAAGCAACACCATAGTGACAACAGAGGCCACTGGAGATGCAAGGACAAAAAAGAAGCATTAATAATAGGAAGGAGATTTACATATCTCTCAAGTCAAAATAAGTTCACTCTTTTCCCCCAAAACAGTATGGTTATAGAAACAGTAAGATTATGTTTGTGTTGTGTGTGTGTGTGATTGAAGTAATATAAATACTATGACCTTATTACAATCAAAACCAAAAAAAAAAATCCCAAAATTATAAAACAGAAAGCCTCGTCCACCTGGAATGAATTATATATATATAAATGGCAATGTTTCCTTAAAACTGAGGAAAAAATATAACAGATTATTTGGCATATTCCTATGCAAATATATTTGAAAATCTAGATAAAATGAATAATTTATCAAAATTCATTAATCCTAAAGGATATAAAGTCTAAACAGACCAATTACCATAGAATAAACAGAGGAAGTAGAGAGATGACTCCAATTAAAAAAAAAAAACAAAAAAAAAACACGCCTGAATAGGCCCAGTTGAAAATTTTGCCAAACTTTGAAAATAAGAAAATCTTCAATCTAAACTATTCTAGAACAGAAAAAAAAGAGGAAAATTCCAAATTCATTTTAGGAATGACATGAGTGTATTATAGACTCCAAACATTACAAAGATTTTACCTAAAATAAAATTACAGTCCAATCTCAGTATGGGAAAAATACATGATGATCATGTGGATTTATTCCAGGAATACAATGTGCAATGATAGTTAAATATCAATAAACATTTATATAACCCATTGTATTAACAGAGCTGGGGAGATAAATCATCTGCTCATGTTCATAGATGCATAACAATATTTAACTATTTAAAATGTATTATGCTTTAAAAACAAAATAAAAATATGATTCATGCATGTGAGTGCATACACACACACCCCCTACAACCCTTGACCCTAAAGTCGGCATCTTACCTAATGGAAAAACATTTGAGACTTTTGATTAATATCAAGCACAAAGCAAATATGTTCTGTATTTCAGTTGTCACTTAACATTTTTATTGCAGGAATTAGTTTATAGAATTAAAATGCAATTAGAGGCATAGGAATTGGAAAGAAAGAGTTAACTTCTATTTGCAGATGATAGAATTATGTATGTGGAAAACCAAAAAACACTGATGGGGTAACTACAAACAATAAGAGAATTCCAGGGTGGGATCAGATTATAAAATCATAAGATCAGCGTTCGAAAGGATAATGTGGATGAGGCAATTCCGTTTACAAAAGGAAAAATAAATGAGCACATAGAACACCTAGATATAGACATATGTCCAGCATATATGTGTGTGTCTATATAAACGAATGAAAATACATACCATGTTCTTGGACAGGGAGACTTAATGTCATATAGAGTTTAATCTTCCTTGAGATAATTATAACATTAAAGCTTTTCCAGGAAATACTAATAAACTATATTTCTTTGGGACTTGGCAAGTTAATTATAAAATTTATTTATCACAGCAAATAGTCAGGACACATGAAAATCCTGTAAGTGTGTGACTGACTCTTAGTTATTAAAATATTTTTCAGAGTCTGTATTTCTAAAGCCCTGTGCTATCGTGTACAAATGGAAGCTCAATATAAGAGAATAGGGAATCCATAAATAGAGCTTATTGTATTTAACATATGACAAAGGTAGTGATCTCGGCTGGCCTCGGCCTGCAACGGCTTGAAGGAGGGTTTCGGTTCCCGGCCAGAGACTGAAGTCAGGCTGGGGCAGTGAGAGCGCTAAATCCTAGCCACTAGACCACAGGGGACCAGTAGCCAGTGACAAGGCCTTGGCCCATCACTGTGTGGAAATGAATTTTCACGTAGAGATGGAAAGTAGTGAAACAAGTGAAGTGTTTATTAGGAGGAAAAAGGGTACGTGTGGGTAGACACATGGGCTGGCTCAGAGAGAGAGAGTCGCAGCCTTGTGGTAGTTTGAATCACTTTTATGGGACGTTTCTTCTGGGTCTCCTTTGGCGAATCATTTTGATTCGCCTGGTTCTGAGTCCATATTTGGTATATCTCAGGAACCTCCCATGTGTGCACATGCATCTCTTAGCCAAGATGGATTCCATCAAAGAGGCCTATGGGTAGCTTAACACCACTCCCCTTTTGACCTCCAAGAAGCTTTATAGTCAGGAAGGTCTCCTTGACTTTGAGAATGAGAAGTATGTGGTTTCTTATCTTTTATCTGGGCAGAGCCCAGCCTCCTCTCTGGCTCCTGCTGTCAGGGAGTTTCTGTCCACAGGGAATGAACTCCTGCTGCCCACCCTGGGGCCCCTCTGTCTCTTGCCTCAGTAGCATTTACACAGTGGGGAGAAGATGAATTTTTAATGAATAGTGTTGGGATAACTAGTCAACCACAAGGAAAATAGATAAAATTGTATCCATTTCTGACACTGAAGACAGAATAAATTCTGACTGGTTTGGATCTCTAAATACAAAAAATGAAAATATAAAACAAGAAAAAAATATAAAACAAGAAGAAAACATGGGGGAATTTATAAAGCAAGAGTGTGAAATTTTTCCTAATTATGAATCAAAGTCCATATGCAAGGAGAAAAAAATATTGATACATTTAACCATATAAAGAAATAACTTTTACATCGCAAAAAATCCAATAAGCAGAGTAAAAAACACATGATGAATCAGAAAAACTGTTTGAAAATTATGTCAATTTAAAGAGTTACTATCCCTAATATATAAAAGCCTTCTGAAAGTAGAGAGGTAATTGAACAATGGGCAAAGAGATAGGAACAGACAGTTCACAGAAAAAGAAATGCAAATAGCTCTTATATACATGAAAATATTCACAACTTTCCGTAAGAAATGTGCTAATTACAGCTAAACTGAGATACTGTTTCTCACCAATCAGATTGACAAAAATCCCAAAGTTTGACTAAATGTTGATGAGGTTGAGGGAAAACAGACACTTTCATAGATTGCTACTGGGAATGGAAAATGGTAAATTTCTCTGAAGGAGAATTTGGCTATATTTTGCATTTATCTTTTAACCCAGCAATCTCATTTCTAGGAATCTATCTCAGAATGCACTGGCAAATACACGAAAAGGTATATGCAGAATGCTATTCATGGAAACACTTTTGAAATAGCAAAATACTGCAAATCGCCAGTTACTGAACTCTTTTTTTTTCTCTGCTTCAAAATCCACCCTCAGATTTGCAGTCTGGGCCTCCACTAACCACCTGTTTGCTCCCTGGCTTCCCCAAGTCTATATGCCTGCAGGGGGCACTATAGCAAAACTGGAACTTGAAAAGGAAAGAAAGGACGCCAGCCTTTCCGAAGGGTCTAGATGATGCTTTGCCTTTACTTCCTTTGAGTGTCACAACAGCAACACTTCTTCACTCCAGCAAGAGTTTGTTCCCCACTGATTTAAATACTGCCTTTAGCGCACACTAAATGCTTTTGTCTGGACCTTGACTTGGATCATACAATTTATTTGGAAGAACAAACAATATCCAGGAAAACTTGGACTTTTTCATAAGTAGTGTTGGACTAGCTGGTTAACCATAGGAAAATAGATGGCACTGATTCCATTTACGGCACTCTTCATAGGTTTGATTCCAAATTGTTCTGAGATTTAAATATTTAAAAAATGAAATCTTAGAACTAGATGAACATGAGAACACTTATGTGTCACACAGGTAGTAACTAGAGGGAAAAACAATACCCATGACTAGGGAAACAAAGGGAAAAAAAGCTGCACTTATGAGAACTTCAAATCATAAAAAGGGTGGTGGATAGAACTGTTACTTAGACCTCCAAAGAAGGGACACTGCTTGGCTGGCATTGGCATCTTTGATCTTGGAGTCCGGTAGATGGCATCCAGACCTCCAATGAGGGGCAACCAGCAGGCTTGTGCTGGTTGGTGTCTGTGATCGCGTCTGTGATCTGTCTGTGAGAATCAGAAAAACTCTAAAATGGAATTAAATGTTCCCTTCAGAGAATATTAGGAAACCATCTCGTTATTTCAGAAATTGGAATAAAAATTTTAGCATTTATATTTTTCTAGCTAATAAGTAAAGAAAAAAGACAGAGTTAGAATATTACCACTAAAAGAATGGATCTAAGCAATAGTAATTAGTGACTACTTACATCACAAAAGAAGAGAAAATAAGACAATATATGCCTACTGGTGAGAGTACAAACACTGTCTCTGAACTACTGTTGCCAAAAAAACCCACAGTTGAATATCATTCTAACTACCGATTTACAAGAAATAAGGAGACAGAGAAACATTTTGGACAACACCATGGGGCTGCGGTATGCAAAATCAAGACTGGGAAACTCTTTTGGACAAATATATCCAGTTTCCTCTGCAAATAACTGGCAAGGGAAAAAAAAGAAGAGAGTGGGAAGGAACATATATATTAAGTGAGACTTAACAGACAAAATAATTGCAATATATGGACCTTCCTTGGATCTTAACTCAAAGAAACAAAAAATATATGAGACGATAGGGAATTTAAATACTGACTAGACTGGACGTGTGATGATTTTAAAGAACTTTTTTTAGATGTAATGATATTTTGGTTATGTTAAAAGTAAAAGAATGCTCGTATTTTAGAAATACACCCTGAGACATTTTTAAGTAAAATGCTGTCTAGAATTTGCTTGAAAATAATCCAGTGTGTATGTTGGGAGTGGGTGCATAAATGAAATGATAATGGCCATTTGTTGAAAACTATTAAAACTTAGAATTGTATGCATAGGAGTTCATTTTCTTATTACTTCTATTTGTATATTTATATATTGTTTTTGACATTTTCCAAAATTAAAAATACATTTAGTATACTTATAGTATATTTTGCTGATAATCATAGTGAATAATAATGACAATGTGCCTTTCATTTTGAGAACTATGATGTTTAAGTGCACTTTAAATGCATTATTTCTTTAAATTTCCCCAATAAATATGTGATCTTTTTATGATTATTTCCATTTGTTTGATTTCAAAGCCTTTACCCTTACAACTATTTGCCTCTCTGCCATTCTATCTAATTAGTGGTAAAGGTGATAAAAATTTCAGTTGCAAGTTTGGCAGTGAATAAGTCCTTTTAATATTAATATTTAATAATTATGAAATAATAATGCTTGCCTATTATTATTATGTGCCAGGCACTGTTCTAAGGACTTCGGGTGTATTTATTTGACACCCTTAACTACCTTATGAAGTAAAAGTTTTATTAGCTAACTTCATTTTATCATGCTTGGAAACTTGTGTGATTTGAGAGTCACCTATCCAGAATCTATTTAAATATTTATCTTCTGTTAGACCTATAAATTCCTTATTTGTTACTATTAGAAATAATACTATATGAAGCAGCCTATACACAAATCTTGAATCTTCACTTCTGGTATTTTTAAGTAGCGTCTTATAAGAGAAATTGCTAGGTATAACCATTTTTAAACTTTTGTTATATATTGATATGGATATTGACAAAAGTGCTTTTTAGAAAAATTTTGCCAACTTCCACCAGTTGTACATAGCAGTTTCAGCATTATGTGGAGTTCAGTACACTTGAGTCCCACTTTGTAATCTCATTTTTAAAAAGCAGGATTGAAACCTGAGAGGTAAAGAAATGCCATGTCATTTGTATGTTAATTTTCATTTCTTTGATTGTTGATAGTATGGGGCATTTTAAAATAAGATAATACTGTATTATGCAACTGTATGTATGTGTGTATATGTATTGTCCATTATATTCCTTCATCTACTTTTTAGACTGACATTCTCATCCTATTAAATTGTAGGACTTCTTGATACCGTAAAGTACCAGTTATTTTCAGTCATATGTGCTGCAAATGCTTTCTTACTTTAGTTTTTGCCCTTTAAATTTGTTCAGGATATTTTTGACAGGTGAATTTTTTCAGTTTTGATGTAATCATTTAATCAGTCATTTCCTTTGACCTTTTCCAGTGAGCTTTTTCCCTTGGATAGTCTTTTGGGATCACAACATCAGAGAAACATTCACAGGCTTGTGCACTAGTTGGTTTGTTTTTGAGACATTATTCTCCCCTTTGTCCAAAATGCTCTAGTCAACTGATTTCCTTTCATATCCTTGAATCTACCAAGCTCTTTGCCAGTTTAGTCTGGGGAAGGGATATTGTAGTGCCTGCTCTCTAGGCAGTTCAGAGCTGGACCAACTTGTTTCAAGGCTGTTTTGTAGTCTGAATTGGTTGAAGAATCCTGGCTGTCAGAGAACCTGATCTCAGCAGGAAATTCCCGGCATTGAGCTGAAGAGCATTATTAGTCTAAAGGCTGCAGAAGCCAGCTTGTGACAAGAGGATCACCAATGCCTTACAGTGTGAACACATGGCTTTGATGCAAATAGGTCATGAGAAGAAAATACAGAGGAGAATTAATTGAAAAACGTCAACATTTTAAAAGCAAGGTTTAATTTTTGTTGTCATTGCCTCTTTAATGATGGCATAGGAGACATTTAGCAAGATGCTTGGAGAATTTCATTCACAGACATAGCTTATCTAAACCACTGAAATCCCAAAGTTTCATCCCACTATTTAACTCACATCAAGTACATATTTGACTACAGACTTTCAGTGACAACAACAAAATAAATCATTCCTGTTAAAACTTCAGAGATGATTCTCCATTTCTCTTTTCACTACTCAGAAAGAGAGTTAAAACAAGTGTGAATTTAGAAACCTGACTTTTGTTTGGAAGTCTTGTTATTTTGAGAAGGAACATTTTGAAACAGATTTTTTCCCTTTTATTTTTAACATTAGTTTTTATTTGTAACGAAGTAATACAAGTACATGGTTTTAAAACTCTAGCAGTGTAAAGGGCTTAACAAAATAAACAGTCTCCCACATGATTTCCTTCTATCTTCAGTCTCTCTTTCATTAGAACCATTTTACAGTTTTCTAATTGTTTTTCTGTTTGTTATTTCTTCTTATAACTCTACATCATTAAACTTAAATTGATATGTCTTGATTAATCCATTTCAGACATTGTGGATGTCTTTGTATGATACATGAATATCTAGCAATTTTTTCTTTGTACCACACTTTTCTCATTTGGGGGATTAGAAAATCTTTTCAAAATTTCATGTTTAGGGTTAAAGTTCTTTATTTTTTTAAAGTTCTCTTCAGTTCCCTGATAATTGATATTTCTAGTGGACTTTTTCTAATTTGTTTACCCTGATCTTTCTCTTGCTACAGGTTTTTGTTCAATTTCTAGCATTTTTCTTTCATAATGAGAATGACTGACAATGTCAGGTGTATGGATGGGACCTGTGAACTGGCAGACTTCGTTTTGAATAACTGAGCAGAGGACTGGAATTATTCTGAATAGTAGAATTTGAACAATTTTTCTTTTGAGGCAAATATCCACTTATCCCAGTTTGCCCACGGAGAGCCACTTCAGTTTCATAGAAAGAAGTCTTCTTCCCCCTCACCCCAACACTTTGGGTAGGTTTGCATTATTTAGGGGTCAAGGTACATGGGGAATATTTCACCTTTTCTAAAACTTAACAGTGAGGTGTTGTATCTAGAAGGCCAGCTTCCTTAATTTCTGGGCCCTTCTTAAATTTTAGGATGGGTGTGTCCTCCTTTGTTTGTCCATATTTGATAAATCTTCTGTCTGCTGAAAGCCCTTATCTCACTTTATTATAGTTGTGTATACTTTTTACTCTTTACTGAC
The DNA here is from genome assembly GCF_949987515.2 of Delphinus delphis. Taxonomy (NCBI): domain Eukaryota; kingdom Metazoa; phylum Chordata; class Mammalia; order Artiodactyla; family Delphinidae; genus Delphinus; species Delphinus delphis. The sequence continues at coordinate 69,927,282 of NC_082687.1, forward strand.
CCTTTTTGAGGATCTTGAGTTAAGAGAAGAAAATTTTTTGTATTCAGTCAGCTGTCCTGAACCAGAAACCAACTTACTTTTTAAAATAAATTTTATTGCATTTTGTTTTAAAAACAAATACATAATCATTGAAGAAAACTTGTAATACTCAGGAACATATAAAGAAGGAAGTAACCATCAATGATTGCCTAATTATTAATAATAATGACATTTTGCTACTTTTTTTTTTGCAAATCTGTATCTCCTTTTACTTCTGTATCTATAACTCTAGTGTAGATTTGGTCCAAGTTTGATCACAACATGGTATGGTAAAAATTTTCCATGTGAATAATAATTACTCTTAAATAAATTTTATAGGAAATATAATTCTCCATTGTACACATGAGTGTATCATAAAATAATTTACTATTCCCTCATGGTTACAGTGTAAAATGCCTTCTCTTTAATCACTGTTGTAAATAATGCTGCAGTGAGAATTCTTTACATAATCTGTACCCATTCCTGATTATTTCCTTGGGATTTTATCTTAAAAGTAAAAATTCTGAATCAAAGTCTATAAAAATATCATTTCACAATTCATGTGCCAAATTGCTTTACAAAAAAATGTATCCATCAGCAGTATATAAGGGGCCCATCTCCTCAATGTCTCTACATAATATAGTATTAACTTATTAAAATCCAATATCACATATAGAACTTGCATCTTATTTTACTTGGCTTTTATTGAATCATTAACGAGGTTGAATTTTTAAAATTTTATTTGACTATTTTCTTCTTTCACGAATTATCTGCTTGGATCCTTTGCTGATGTTTGAGATCATGATATGTAATGGCTGCATTTTAGAATTTGTAACAAAGCAAGATGTGTTCCATATCAAAGCTACCTCTATACACCACTAGTTTTGTTTTGGAAATTTTGTAGTGTAGAGCCTGCCTGAAATGTCCAGTCAACTTCGGGGTTTTCTGTTATCATCTACATACGGTTTTGCATGTTGCCAAACTTTAAAAAGTAAATCATAAACACAATAGGAGCATAAAGAAAAGAAACATGTAGCAAGACGATAACAGTAATATTCTTAGCATGGGAGAAATAACTGGAACACAATTGCAAAGTATGCAAAGTGCAGTATCTACTATAGTGCTGGCTGAGAGGCTGTCCCCCCGTACATATTTTGTGAATGAATGAGTCAGGGAATTATGAGGAAGCAGAGGACTTCAGACATCTCCTTCTTTCAGCCTTTTCTATGATTTGATAAGTAAATAAGGCAGATCAGGAATTCTTTTGTTTAGTTTTTCTGTATTACTGAAAATAATCATATCCACAACACTTCAAGGTGATGTTGTATTTATTAGCTAATGTTCAAAAATGGTCTGGACTCTTCAGAACAGAGTTGGGTAAATACAAGCAGTTCTTATCAAGATATCATACATAATGGAAAGGGTATTAATTCATATTCAAGGCAGATACAGTTGCAAAAGTTAGTATTTCTTTAAATAGCAGGTGGTGTGATTGTTTCTATAGCAATAAAACCACCTTCAAAATGTTTAAAAGTTATTCTCTTTTTGGCAAGAAATCTTTTCTTCAGAACCTCTTAATTGTAAAAACAATATCAGAATCATATTAAAGATAATTTTGGAAAAAAAGAAACAAAATTGTTTCAAGTGCAGCTGTTGTTAATTTACATTCCATTTATGCAACTGTTAATGGATATATATTTGTTAGAAGCTATTGTAGGCACTTCAAACTAGGTTTGAGAAAATAAATTTTCAGTGAATTTGAACTCTATGTGCAAAAATTAAATACGAAAAAAATGAAGTTAGGGGTAATTTCAGTTGTCTATTTTGATTGCCAAAAGTCATTAAATGAACATTTTTTGAGACTCTCTAGGTTACCATGGAATTTATCTGTGACCTTTACATTTTGTCTGTATTCCTTCCTTTGGGTGAGTTCCTGTCCTCTATATGTGAGATTCCTGGCTATACAAGAAAGAACATAATCCAGGCTGACCTGTAAGAATAGCCCTTACTGTTGGGAACAGTAACCTCTCCAAAACTTTTCAAGGGATTACTATAGATGTTGGTAGTAAAGGGATCATTATATTTTTGTGGCAGGAATTTTTGGTATAAGGAAACAGCAAAACCCAGAGCACCCATCTTTGTTAAGATGTGGATAGTCCGTTTGAGAATGAAAAGGCAGTACCATCTTGATAACATCTGAACCTTTGGATCTAGCCAAGCCTAAAGCACGAACCACCACATATATTTTCATATTAAATGAGCCAATAGGTTTCCTTTTTAGCTGAAGCTAATCTGGGTTGGGTTTCTGTTTCTTGTTAAAGAACTGTGTCCTGGTGCCTTGTGTAGACACTGGGTATGCAGCTTCCATCTTCAAGTGAAATGAACAAAAACAGACTGTTGTCACCCAGTGTAGATGAGTGTAGATGGTGGCAGCAAGTGCACAGGAGCCCAGATCGATAGAGAAACTTGTATAAATTCACGGAGGTAAAAGAGATACCAGGACACATTAAGAAAATCAACATTTGGGGGGTTTAGGTCTGGCATCTAAGGAGCTTGGAAGTTGTCACTCTGTCCTAAAAACAAGTAAAACGCTTAACAGACTGAACATCCACAACTCTTCTACATCCATCGGAGAATTGAGGTCACAGGGCAAATTTCTGCCCCCCAAATTAGAGAGAGAGACAGGAGGACAGAGAAAATCACAATTTACTGGAGCAGAAATCTAAACTGTACTTGACAAATTGCTAGAGTTTCAGTGTGGGCAGTCCTGAGGTTTAAAATGTCAAGGGGACCCAGGCTTAGGGGGAACCTCACACTAAACTTACTACCATATGATCCAGCAGTCACACTCCCTTGATGTATACCCATCTGAGTTGAAAACATGCCCACAAAAAAACTTGCAAACGGATATTTATAGCAGCTTTATTCATAATTCTCACAACCTGGGAACAGCTAAAATGAACTTCAGTAGGTGAATGGATAAATAAACTATGGTAAATCTGTAAAATGGAATATTATTCAGCACTAAAAAGAAATAAGCAATCAAGCCATGAAAAGACACGAAGGAACCTTAAATACATATTACTAAGTGAAAGAAGCCAATCAGAAAAGGCTACATACTGTGTGATTTCAACTGTATGACATTCTGTAAAGACAAACCAATGGAGACAGTAAAAAGATCAGTGATAGCCAGGGATTAGGGAAGAGAGATTAAAGAACAGGCAGAGCACAGAGGATTTTTAGGTAACGAAATTACTCTGTATGATACTATAATGGTAGATACATCTCACTGTACATTTGTAAAACCCATAGAATGTATGACACCAAGAATGAACCCTCAGGTGAACTGTGGACTTTGGTTGATAATAATATATCAGTGTAGGTTCATTGATTGTAACAAATGTACCTCTCTGGTGAGGGTTGTTGATAGCTAGAGAGGCTATGCTGTGCATGTGTGCCGTCAGGGGGTATATGGGAACTGTACTTTCTGCTCAATTTTGCTGTGAAACTCAACTGATCTAAAAACTAGAGCCTATGGAAAGAAACAAAAACATCTAGTATTAGAGGAATAAGGTATGTGAGAAAATGACAGAAAATTAAACATGGAAGTTGTGCAGTGTCCTTAAATATTGTGATAACAGGTTCAGATTTTACTAATAAAGTTAGTTGGGGGCTGATTATATATGTATGTATGTATGTATTTCATCTTTGAGGCTCTATGATTTTACTGAAAGTCTCACCTAACACAGAGTTACTGAGGTATTTTCAGTCTGATACTTCCATCACCCACCACCATTACAACCACCACAACTACTGCGGTGGGAATGGGCTTAGTTTTACATAGTTTTCTTATGTCTATTTGTGCTGATTCCTAATAATCGTGGTGTTTTTCCTAAATGTCTACCAACTTCATTTTATATATATATATTTTTAATTTATTTTCATTGGGGTATTATTGACATACTGTGTAAGTTTATAATGTGTTGATTTGATACATTTGTTTATTGCAATATGATTACCACCATAGCTCTATCAGGTAACATAATTATCAGTTCTTTTTTTGTGGTGGGAATAATTAAGATCTAGTCTGTTAGCAACTTCGAAGTTTTTAATACAGTATTGTTGTCTATAATCACTATGCTGTACATTGGATCTCTAGGGCTTCTTTATCTACTAGTTGCAAGTATGCACTCTTAAACAACATCTCCCTAATTCCGACACCACCCCCCTAACCTCTGGTAGCCACCATTCTGCTCTCTGTTTTTACAAGTTTGGCTTTTTTAGATTCCATGTATAAGTGATATCATACAATATTTGTCTTTCTTTACCTGACATATCTCACTTGGCATAATGCCCTCAAGGTGTTTAAGTATTTAAAGCAAAGTAGTGATATCGCATATTTGATATGTAGAAAAGCTACTTTTGGTATTGTGAAAAATAGATTTGATAAGAATGAGAACAGAGGAGATGAGACCAGTTAGAGGACTGTTGTTATCATCCAAGTTAAATCCATGAGGATGTGGACAAAGGGAGGGGAAAGATTCAAGAAGCGGTTAGGGGTTGGTCTAGCAGGACTTGGTGAGGGGTTGGTGTTAGAGGTGAGAGAACAGGAGGGGGCTAGAAGGAGGAGGCTGGCCCTTCACATTTCAGGTGCCAGTGCCTAAGTCAATGCAGACCAACATATCACAAATTTTTAGAAGTTTAAGTTAACAATCCAGTAATGAAAACGTTCTGTCCTTCCATCTTGAAAAATATAATTCTGTAATGACAGATTAGCTATAGTGTTAATCTATGATTTTTATATAACAGTGTGGCAAAATATCAATAATAGCTAAATTTAATTATTATAGTACATATATGAGTGTTCTGATCAAGAATTTTTCATGAAAACAATGGCTTAAGAGATTAAAAGCTAAAATGTAATTGTACTCAAAGTATATGTAATTTAATAATTTTTCAATAAAATGGCAAATTGAAGTAAACTTAAAAAAATTACTTTTCATATTTTTGGGAAAGATTTTTCATCTAAAGCAACCCAATTATCTATTAAAATTAAGATGTGAAATGCAAATTATAATGAATATTATATTTAAAGGACAATTCTAGCATTTAATGTCTAGCTGGTTGCCAGTATGAAGAATTGGTGTCATACTTCATTCCTATTTCTTCTAGACCTTTACTGATACAAATTTAAAATCAGTATGAATTGTTAATATTGCTAAATATTCCACAGCCTCCATTGAACAGTTAGTAATATGATACTAATGCTTGAGTACCTCTGGAACTACAAATTGGAACATGAAGAGAACATGAAAATGTATGCTTAGCACTAATGAGAAGTTATTGCCAGAATCCACTGTACCTATGCCATCCGAAGGAACATTTGATAAGTTCATTAATTTGTCTTTTCATTTACCTAAGCACATCCACCGCTGAAATCTTCATCCTCCTCCACAGCAAGGCCCCTTTCTGAAGTCAGTAGTGACACAGTCCTCACACCTTCCCATCATTCAGAAGTAGTTCCCAGGGCAAGAGATATGAGAAACATTGTCATGGAAACTGAAGGGTACTTGTCAAAAGGAAAGATTTTGGTGGCACAGTTCACCTTGTGCCAGTCTGGGTGCCAGACTCAGAGGGACAGAGGTGCCCATGACTTCCTTAATAGTGTCTCCTTGTGTGCCTGTGTATGTGTGTGTGAGAGAGAGACAGAGACAGAGATCCAGTGTTTTTTAAAGGGTGTGGATTGGCATAAGGGTTCCTCTTGCCCTGCTTCAGTGATGCTTGGGGGACCACCATGACATTTTTACCTTAAGTGTCTAAGTTCCTGGGGGGGTCCTTAACCAGGACAGGGATTATCATAGCAAGAGGAACAGATATAGGAGAAAATTACAGGTTCTGTTTGGGACAAGTTAATTTTAAGATGATGGTGGGATATTCAATTTAAGAAATTTAGTTGCCTTAGAAATACAGTCTGGGCGGGCCTCTGAATAAAGGAATGAGTTTGCAATATAGACTTAAGAATTGTTAGCTTTGTAGTGTCTGGGGGAAAGAAAGATTTCAAGATTCCAGCCTCATACTCTTCTTTTTTCTTCTAAAGGAGACATCTGTTTATTGGATGTCAAATACTGAAAAGGCTGTAACAACCAATGAGTGAAATTAATCTGTGGATCAAATGGCTAGCTCCATTTGAATTTTTCTCTCATGCCTCCTCGAGTCTTACAGTTCAGGAACTTGGCCATTTCTACAACCCTGAAGCTTACTCTTTTTTCTTTCTTTGCATATTTTTTCCTCTTCCTGCCATGAAATGTGATAATACTGAAAACCTGCCTTAGGTTGAGTAGGTGTGTGTGGGAGGAGAGTTTGAGTGAAATACAGAAGGTGACAGGTTAAGCTTCAGAAGTTCCAACATAAAATGATTACAAGCTTTGAGGTTTAAGGCCAAATATAGCTTCTGCCAAAAGCGTCCTTCTTCCATTTGATATTGTTCGTTGTGTATAGTCTCATGAGAAGGGTGATGTAGTGCAGGTTAAAATTTCAGTTACTCCTGGATAACCAGTCCATCTGAGATTGGTGAAATCCCTCCATAATATTAAACTTCAGGATATTAGGTAGTAAAAGTCCTATGATCACCTGCATTATTATTAATTAAATGACAAATTCAAATGGTAACATTTGAACACGTGTGCAATAAAAAAAGAGGTTTCCATTCCAGTTTAGGTCTGGGTCCCACATGTCAACACAAATAGGAGCCATCCCAGCCTACTGCTCAGTGCTTTACTTTACTCACTAACAATATACTGACAGAAAACAACATTGTTAATAAATGTCAGTGCATCCGTTTTTGTGCACATGTATGTATAAGAATAAATTCCAAGAAGTAAAATTTCTAAACCAGAAAATATGTGCCTTTTATTTCTTTTTTTTTAACATCTTTATTGGAGTATAATTACTTTACAGTGGTGTGTTAGTTTCTGCTGTAGAACAAAGTGAATCAGCTATTCGTATACATATATCCCAATATCCCCTCCCTCTTGCGTCTCCCTCCCACCCTCCCTATCCCACCCCTCTAGGTGGTCACAAAGCACCATGCTGATCTCCCTGTGCTATGCGGCTGCTTCCCACTAGCTATCTATTTTACATTTGGTAGTACTGTTTAAATTATGTGATCGCCAAATTGTTCTCCAAAGAAGTGGAGCCAATCTTCACCAGCATTTGAGATTTTTGGATGAATATTAATAAATATTTTCACTTTTGTCAGCCTGGAAGGTAATGATGGTATCAGATTTTTTTTTTTAAATTGCATTTTGTTGATGATGAGAGAGGTTTATAAATTGGTGATATTTCTTCTTTATATAATCTACCCATGTTTTTATTGGGTTGTTGAGTTATTTTTCTAATGTGTAGAAATGCTATATATCTTCAGGAGACATAGCCCTACTTTTACTTTATCATTTGCTTCTTTTACTTTTTTGTAATATTTTTTCTGGACTGATATTAAATAATTTTGTTATATGCAACTTTAACAATATTTTCTTCTATAGTTTCTGGGCTGTGTTTCTCATGAAGAAAGTCATTACCAACACTAAAATAATGAATAAATATACTCATTTTTTTTCTATTTCCTATGAGACTAATTTTCACATTTTCTACTTTGATATCTATAAAATATATTTTGGTAAAAGATAATAACATTGGGATATAGCTCTGTTTGTTCCTAGTGACTAGCAGTCATTCTAAACACTTTAAGAAAAAAAATAATCCATCTTTTCCCTATTGAGGTGAAATGCCACATTTAGCTATTTGCTGAATCCCCATATGCATTTGCTTCTATTTCTGTTCTCTCTATTCTGTTCCTTTGATCTGTCTACCTTTCTCACACCACAAAAGATCAAGTGAACAAAACTTTTGAAATATGAAAGATGTAAATAAAGCCCATAAGGTATATTTTATATAAATGCACATACCTACACACAAATATACATAAAACCAGCAAAGCTTATGTACAGATAGTCTATAAAAGAAATGCAAATGCCTTATGAAAATTTGAAACATCCCAACTTCAGTCGTAATCAAAGATGTGCAAATTAACACGATGATGTTCCATTTTTGGTCTATTATGTTGGCAAAAGTTAAAATGTTTGGTTAACACAGGTACTCCCTTACTGTTAATGGGATGTAAATTGGCACATTTTCTTTGATTAACCACTTGATAAGAACTCTCAGGAGTCTAACTGCACATATCTTTCAACACAATAATTTCCTATAGATGGCTGGTATACATTAAAAATATATGTACAGTGTGATATATACAATATTAAAAGACCAGGAACAATCAGGGGAAAGGGATCTTTTTAAACAAAATATTACATACATACAAAGGCAATGTTATCAGCCTTTAAAAAGTGATTTAAATATGTATTGACAAGGTAAAATCCTCTAAAAATATATTGTAAATGAAAAAATATATTTTAAATGAAGTAAGCAAATAGTGAAGAGTTTGTAAGCTTCCCTGTATGTTGAAGAATATACATCCCTTATATGAAAACAGCACACATATATTTGGCTCTATATGGATAGGAAATTTCTGAAAGAATATATAAGAAAATACTAATAGTTGGTGCTTCTGGTAAGAGGCAGGATGAAATGTTTCCAACATAATTGAAAAAGTTTATTTAATCATAAGCTGTTTTTATAAGTAAGAGAGAATACCAACAACTCTTCTCAAAAGTGGAAAGTAAACCAGTAAATATTTCACATGGAAAAATTAACTACAGTGTTCAACCTTACTACAAAATGTACATTAACATGAAGTTCCATTCTTTACCTATCAAATTAGAAAAGTTTGCCAATGCAAAATGTTAGTAGTTTTTTTTTTCCTCATAGTTTGCAATTTGAGACTACTTTATTTCTAGGGATAATTGAATAGTAAAGTCGTGTGTGTGTGTGTGTGTGTGTGTGTGTGTGTTTGATTCTGCTAATTTTAACCAGAAATCATTGACTTTCTGTCTGCTGTTAAAAAAAAGAATAAAGAGAAACCTCAACTAAATAGAGTCAAAAGACCAGAAGGGGGAGCTCTCATGTCCTGTGATGATAGCAGAGCTCAACAGGAAGAAGAAAGACTCCTCTTCTTTCCTGGCAAGGACTCGGCCAATGAAAACCATGGACTCTTTATTTACTAGAACCCTCTCAACTTCCTTTCTATAAAAGCTTTCTTCTTCCCTTGCCATGTTGGAAAGTATACATGGCTTGCCATGTTGCAAACCCTGAATTGCAATTCTCTGCTGATCCTGCATAAACCCACCTTTGCTGGAGAAATATCTGACAGTTTTTGTTTCAGGGCAACATTTTGGTCACCCATATGGAAACCAGAGAAGACCCCTGAGGGCTCTGGGGCTGGTGAGCAGATTTGAGCCCTTTGTCACTCACTGCTTTTCTTACCAACTCTGGGGTTTGGAGGTATGTCTTTCTCCTGGATCTGAGCTCACACTATCTTTGTGTTTGAAGCTCTCCAGGTTATTTGGGATCTATTTAAGGGTTTTGACTTTCTGTTTAAGACCTTGTTCTGTATCCTAGTACTCGTTTGGCATGTCAAGCTGATCTTGAGATCAGACTGTTTCAACTGAGAGTGGCTGGAACTGCTGTTGGCCCAATTCCTTCAGGAAGGGACTGCTTCAAAAGAAACTGTGCCAAGTTTTTCAGCCTTCAGACTATTCCTTTGGAAAGACTATCCTCTGCAGACTGGCAAAAAAAATAAATAAAGCCTTTGCCTTGGCCCTTCCGGGACCAAGCTGTCTTCTTAGGACTGGCTGGAATTGGCTTGCAAGCTGTTTGAGCCATTTGTGCTGTAAGCTGTTGGAGCTGCTTGGAAATTGTTTTTAATGTAGAGAGGAAAACCGCTGAAAATGAGACCCCAAGTATCTAAATATTTTGAGGGTGCCCACCCACATGGACTGTGGCCAATGTTATGTTTAAAAACCGAGGTCCTTCCTTACGTGCATTTCTAACTAAATGGACCAACCTGACCAAAGGCAATTTAGAATATCACTGGTCATTATGGGGAACTTTTGTAATCCCCAAACAATTTCCTTACTACTAAATCGGACCACAATAACTCAAAAATTTCCAGAGCTGAGTGGAATGCTTGTTTTGGTTGGTATTTTGAGAGTTCCTAACATTTTCAGGAGTCTAAAAGTGCCTCTCTGCAAAATAAGATTTTAATATTAACTGAGGCAAACAAATGGTTAAGAAAGATAAAATAACTCCCGAAGCCTCACATTCTTCTTCCTTGGCTTCTTTGCCTCAGGCTCCACCTCCAGAGCCGTCTTGTTTCTCTCCCTTCGGTCTTTCCTGGTCTGAAACTGTCACTGGCCCCATCTTCTTCCTTTCCTTCTACACTGCCTGTGCCTCCACTATTCCCACAATTCCCCTGCAATAATTATCACACCAAACTTCCCCTTTTCTCAAAACTTGCCCCATTCCCTTTTCCTCTGAACGTGTCAGAGCCTGTCTATTTAAATTTAATCCTTCTGAGGCTCCAGAGACTAAACTCTTAATTTCTTAATACAGTAAGTCCCCTACATATGAACTTTCAGAGATGCGATCGTGAGTTCACATGTCCAGTCACATAAGTTCATGTGTCCTGTGTACATTGTCACATGTGTGCATCCTCTACAAGTGGTTGTGTTTTTGTGTACTTTACTGTACAGGACTGTGTAGAGTACAGTAGTACAGTGTCTTTATTTCTAGTCCAGGACGTCCGGAAGCAAGCGTAAAAGAAACGGTGATGTAGCTGAAGAAGTGAAGAGATTCATGATACAGGAAATTTTCTTTATTTGAGGAAGCACTGTTAGTTTTTGAGGCACAGGACCCGAAAGTAGAATGGTATATGAAGGTTGCAGCAGACGTTCGGAATGCAAACCAGGGTGGGGGGAAGGGAAAGTTAGGGAGTTTGGGATTGACATTTACACACTGCTATATTTAAAGATGGATAACCAGCAAGGACCTAATGTATAGCACAGGGAACTCTGCTCGATGCTATGTGGCAGCCTGGATGGGAGGGGAGTTTGGGGCAGAATGGCTACATGTATATATATGACTGAGTTGCTTTGCTGTGCACCTGTAACTATCACAACATTGATAATCAACTATACCCCAATATAAAATAAAAAGTTTTTTTTTAAAAAGAATGCAACCCAATGCTATCATGTCATCTATGATGAGAAAAAAAGAGCTACTACCCAGACATCACTGGATCGTTTTTTCAAGAGGGTAAATAGGATGGATCCAGCAAGGGACCAGAACCTGTGCCATCAACGTCAGGCGTGAGTGAAATTGCAGCTCGCCCTCCGTCTCTTATTGCTGATGATCCTTCAGCTCTACCATCTCCCACCTCCTCTCCCTCCTCCAGTCAGTAACTCTTCTTGCCTCTTCACTTGATGCCAGCCCCCATATGCCAGCTGTTATACTGCACTACTGTACTTTCCAAGGTACTGTACTGTACGATTAAAAATGTTTTCTTTATTTTTTGTGTGTGTTTTTTATGTATTACTTGTGTGAAAAGTATTATAAACCTATTACAGTACAGTACTATATAGCTGATTCTGTTAGTTGGGTACCTAGGCTAACTTCGTTGGACTAAACGAATAAATTGGACTTACGAATGTGCTTTCGGAACGGACCTCATTCGTATGTAGGGGTCTTACTGCATTTTAAGGTTTAAGAAACTTTGTATCTTTTTTTTTAACATCTTTATTGGAGTATAATTGCTTTACAGTGGTGTGTTAGTTTCTACTTTATAACAAAGTGAATCACTTATACATATACATATGTTCCCATATCTCTTCCCTCTTGCGTCTCCCTCCCTCCCACCCTCCCTATCCCACCCCTCTAGGTGGTCACAGAGCACCGAGCTGATCTCCCTGTACTATGTGGCTTCTTCCCACTAGCTATCTATTCTACGTTTGATAGTGTATATATGTCCATGCCACTCTCTCACTTTGTCACAGCTTACCCTTCCCCCTCCCCATAGCCTCAAGTCCATTCTCTTAGTAGGTCTGTGTCTTTATTCCCGTCTCACCCCTAGGTTCTTCAAGACCTTTTTTTTTTTCTTAGATTCCATATATATGTGTTAGCATACAGTATTTGTTTTTCTCTTTCTGACTTACTTCACTCTGTATGACAGACTCTAGCTCCATCCACCTCACTACAAATAACTCAATTTCGTTTCTTTTTATGGCTGAGTAATATTCCATTGTATATATGTGCCACATCTTCTTTATCCATTCATCCAATGATGGACACTTAGGTTGCTTCCATATCCTGGCTATTGTAAATAGAGCTGCAATGAACATTTTGGTACATGACTCTTTTTGAATTATGGTTTTCTCAGGGTATATGCCCAGTAGTGGGATTGCTGGGTCATATGGTAGTTCTATTTGTAGTTTTCTAAGGAACCTCCATACTGTTTTCCATAGTGGCTCTATCAATTTACATTCCCACCAGCAGTACAAGAGTGTTCCCCTTTCTCCACACCCTCTCCAGCATTTATTGTTTGTAGCTTTTTTGATGATGGCCATTCTGATCAGTGTGAGATGATGTTGCATTGTAGTTTTGATTTGCATTTCTCTAATGATTAATGATGTTGAGAATTCTTTCATGTGTTTGTTGGCAATCTGTATATCTTCTTTGGAGAAATGTCTATTTAGGTCTTCTGTCCATTTTTGGATTGGGTTGTTTGTTTTTTTGTTATTGAGCTGCATGAGCTGCTTGTAAATTTTGGAGATTAATCCTTTGTCAGTTGCTTCATTTGCAAATACTTTCTCCTATTCTGAGAGTTGTCTTTTTGTCTTGTTTATGGTTTCCTTTGCTGTGCAAAAGCTTTTAAGTTTCATTAGGTCCCATTTGTTTATTTTTGTTTTTATTTCCATTTCTCTAGGAGGTGGGTCAAAAAGGATCCTACTGTGATTTATGTCATACAGTGTTCTGCCTATGTTTTCTTCTACGAGTTTGATAGTTTCTGTCCTTACATTTAGATCTTTAATCTATTTTGAGCTTTTTTTTTTTTTTTTTTTTTTGCGGTATGTGGGCCTCTCACTGTTGTGGCCTCTCCCGTTATGGAGCACAGGCTCCGGATGCGCAGGCTCAGCGGCCAAGGCGCATGGGCCCAGCCGCTCTGCAGCGTGTGGGATCTTCCCGGACCGGGGCACGAACCCGCGTCCCCTGAATCGGCAGGCGGACTCTCAACCACTGCGCCACCAGGGAAGCCTGAGCTTATTTTTGTGTATGGTGTTAGGGAGTGTTCTAATCTCATACTTTTGCATGTACCTGTCCAGTTTTCCCAGCACCACTTATTGAAGAGGCTGTCTTTTCTCCACTGTATATTCTTGCCTCCTTTATCAAAGATAAGGTGACCATATGTGTATGGGTTTATCTCTGGGCTTTCTATCCTGTTCCATTGATCTATATTTCTGTTTTTGTGCCAGTACCATACTGTCTTGGTTACTGTAGCTTTGTAGTATAGTCTGGGAGCCTATACTTTGTAGTATAGTCAGGGAGCCTGATTCCTCCAGCTCCATTTTTCATTCTCAAGATTGCTTTGGCTATTCGGAGTCTTTTGTGTTTCCATACAACTTGTGAAATTTTTTGTTCTAGTTCTGTGAAAAATGCCAGTGGTAGTTTGATAGGGATTGCATTGAATCTGTAGATTGCTTTGGGTAGTAGAGTCATTTTCACAATGTTGATTCTTCCAACCAAGAACGTGGTATATCTCTTCATCTATTTGTATCATCTTTAATTTCTTTCATCTGTGTCTTATAATTTTCTGCATACAGGTCTTTTGTCTCCTTAGGTAGATTTATTCCTAGATATTTTATTCTTTTTGTTGCAATGGTAAATGGGAGTGTTTTCTTAATTTCATTTTCAGATTTTTCATCATTAGTGTATAGAAATGCCAGAGATTTCTGTGCATTAATTTTGTATCCTGCTACTTTACCAAATTCATTGATTAGCTCTAGTAGTTTTCTGGTAGTATCTTTGGGATTCTCTATGTATAGTATCACGTCATCTGCAAACAGTGACAGCTTTATTTCTTCTTTTCTGATTTGGATTCCTTTTATTCCTTTTTCTTCTCTGATTGCTGTGGCTAAAACTTCCAAAACTATGTTGAATAATAGTGGTGAGAGTGGGCAACCTTGTCTTGTTCCTGATATTAGTGGAAACAGTTTCAGTTTTTCACCTTTGAGGATGATGTTGGCTGTGGGTTTGTCATATATGGTCTTTATTATGTTGAGGAAAGTTCCCTCTATGCCTACTTTCTGCAGGGTTTTTATCATATATGGGTGTTGAATTTTGTCCAGAGATTTCTCTGCATCCATTGAGATGATTGTATGGTTTTTCTCCTTCAATTTGTTAATATGGTGTATTACATTGATTGATTTGCATATATTGAAGAACTCTTGCATTCCTGGAATACACCCCACTTGATCATGGTGTATGATTCTTTTAATGTGCTGTTGGATTCTGTTTGCTAGTATTTTGTTGAGGATTTTTGCATCTATGTTTATCAGTGATATTGGCATGTAGTTTTCTTGCTTTGTGACATCTTTGTCTGGTTTTGGTATCATCAGGATGATGATGGCCTCGTAGAACGAGTTTGGGAGTGTTCCTCCCTCTGCTATATTTTGGAAGAGTTTGAGAAGGATAGGTGTTAGCCCTTCTCTAAATGTTTGATAGAATTCGCCTGTGAGGCCCTTTGACTATATCTTGCTACGCATATAATACAAATCTATTTTGCCAGTGGACCACATAACTAAATCGGCTTGAAATGGAAGTATTGTTTTCTATGGAATACTTCCCAAAGACAGGGACTTACTGTATTCCCTGGACTAAAGCTGAACTGCAAGCTATAGTCAAAGATTTTCCCAAAGTAATTGAGGATTCTCACAGATTTGCTGAGAAATTTAACACAGTCACTCAAACTTATTCACTTTGTTTCTCTGATTTATATCAGCTAGTTCATATGCTTGTCCGTGTAGGCCAGGCACAGCATTGGATAAAAACCACTAATTGGGAAAGCTCTGAGAGGTCTCTAGAATTACAACTGAGAGTAACTAACATTATACAATCAGGTTTGGGTGATTGCTGGGTGACTTCATCAAGAAATTTCTGGAGCTTTTCCAAAGCCTGGTCATTGGGACAAAATTCAGGCCTGCACACGAAAATCTGATGAACCTACTCATGATTATTGCAATTGACTTCAGATTATTTTTTAAAGAAAATTCTGGCCTTCCTTCAGATGTTGAATCTACCCAAATAATTTTTAACTCTATTTTTGTTAATGGGGTGAACTGGGACCCTTCCCTTCTAGTGAAAAGGACCAGTGTAAAATGGGAAACTGTGTCCACTCCAGATTTAGTTCATCTGGCAAATCAACTCTCTGGTACTTTAGATGAGTTACCTCCAAGGAAAACACCAAAATATTCAACTCCAACAAATGAAGACTCCTAAAGGAAACCAAAACCCTCCTAGTTTCAGCTACTATTGCAATGAGTCAGGACATTGGAAGAGAGATTGTTACAAATGTACATGCTTTAGGTGCCTCCAGACCTCTAATCAGCCTTTCCAGTGTCCTCCCAATTCTCAACCATGTGGCCCAAGGAAGTACAAGGGCCCTTCCCAGTCCTCTCTCTTAATTGTCTTGGAGAAACATTTCTTCAGATTAGGGATGCATCTGTCGGTGCTCAACCCCACTACTCTAAAATGTCCTTGTCTCAGAGTAATAAAAAAGTTTGAATAATGGAGGTCTCTACTAAACCTCAAGTGATTCCAGTCTCTGAACCTATTCCCTTTTGTTTAGGCCCTTTGAGTGGTGCACACCATTTTCTCCTTAGTTCCTTCACCCCTATCCACTTATTAGGCCAAGACTTCTTAGAGAAGTATGCCAGATTTTCTTTTTCCCAAATGGAAATAATTCTAGAAATTGACAGCAGTTATCAAAATAACCCACCAGGTGAATTAAATGACCCTTTGACATCTTTTTTTGGTTCAGTCTCTGATGGTACTAGAGCAGATTCTGAAAACACTGATCACTTGTCACTATTGAATCAGCTGCCACTTTCCTTATGGGCAAAATTGCCAACTGATGTTGGCAAAATTCACGTAAAAATTCAGAGACCCCTCAAAACCCCAGAATTTATCAATACTCTATAAGTAAAGAAGCCCTTCCAGATATGAAGCCCTTCAAGGCTTAAAGCCTATAATAAAAGATTACAAGGCTCAAAGCTTCGTTATCTCTTGTACTAGCCCCGTAACACTCCTATTTTACCAGTGAGAAAACCTAAGGGCTGAGAGTGGAGGTTTGTCCAGGACCTGTAAGCCAGCGGTCCCCGACATTCTTGGCACCAGGGACTGGTTTCGTGGAAGACAATTTTTCTACGGACCGGGGTGTGTATGGGGAGATGGTGCAGGTGGTATTGCGAGCGATGGGGAGAGGCTGTAAATACAGATGAAGCTTCGCTCGCTTGTCCTCCGCTCACCTCCTGCTGTGCGGCCCGGTTCCTAACAGGCCGAGGGCCATATAGGTCCAGAGGTTGGGCCATGCTCTAAGCAATGAACAACACTGTTATTCCTCGACATCCTGTTGCTCCTAACCCTTATATCTTACTAATATGCATTCCCACTGTAAGTAAATTCTTTACTTGATTTATGTAGTGCCGTCTTTAGTATTCCGGTTGATGAAGCTAGACAATGCCTTTTTCCTTTCACTAGGTAAGAAAACAGTAATGCCTCAGGGTTATACTGAGAGTCCTTATTTTTTGCAAATCCTGAAGGCTAACCTGGATGATGTAAAGTTCCCTAGAGGTTCTACTTTGTTGCGATATGCGGATGATTTTGCTGCTTTGCTTTCCTTCTCAAACTTCCTCACAGGAAGACAGCATCCACTTGCTAATAAAGCTTTTAGTCTTAGAAAAATGTAACGTCACAAAAGAAAAATTTCTGTTTGCCCAAATCCAGGTTTGATGTTTAGGCCATCTGATATTAGAACAAGGGCTACACCTAGATCCAGATAGACTTCACAGTGTCCTGTTTCCCCAGACCCAAAACTAATGCCAACTGGGAGGTTTTCTCAGGCTAGTAGGTTATTGCCAAAATTGGATTCCAGATATCTCTCTTATGGTCAAACCTCTATATGTTTTACTCAACAATAACAAACCTGACCCAATTTTATGGGAAGAATTGAATGACATAGCCTTCAGGGCCTTAAAGGAGAGTTTGATGAACCCACTTGTCCTTGGGTATCCCAATTATTAGATTCCCTTTTCCCTTTTTAGATGTGAAAAGAAAGGGAATGCCCTTGGGTAAACACCCAAAAACATGGGAACCACCATCAATCCATAGGGTACTATAGCCAGCCACTGGGCCCTGTAATGCAGGGATACCCCACGTGCCTTAGAGACATTACAGCCACTGCCCTTTTGGTTAAGGCCAATGGGAAGATTGTTGTTCCCTCTAATCATTTTTGTGCTTCATGCAGTAGAAACTCTCGTGAATTCTCGTGACACCCAACATTTCTCAGCCACTTCACCTCCTATGAAATCCTTTGTATTAAATGCCCCTCAGATAACTATTTTACATTTTAATATTTATTTATTTGGTTGCACCAGGTCTTACTTGCAGCAGGCAGGCTCCTTAGTTGCAGCACGTGGGCTCCTTAGTAGTGGCACACGAACTCTTAGTTGCAGCATGTGGGATCTAGTTCCCTGGCCAGGGGTTGAACCCGGGCCCGCTGCATTGGGAGCATGTAGTCTTATCCACTGTGCCACCAGGGGAGTCCCCTATTTTACATTTTAATAACCTTAACCTGGCTACTTTTCTCACCTCTGTCACCAACAAAGTCCATCACAACCGCTTAAATCTGGTGGACCACCTCCTGACTCCTCATAATGACCTACAGGAAATTCCATTGGATAAAGTTGACTTCTCATTATTCACTGATGGTTCTTATTTAAAAGGTGACAATGGCAAATATTGTACTGGGTATGCTATTATAAATACTTTTGACACTGTGGCTAGTTTGGTTCAACAGGCTGGATTATACACTCTTACACAGGCTTGTACTTTGGCCAAGGAAAAAACTGCCAATATTTATACTGATAGAAGATATGCCCTCAGAATAGTTCATGATTTTAGAATGTTGTGGAAGCAACGTGGCTTTCTTACTTTCTGTAGAAATAGAATTAATAATGGCCCCAGTGCTCAGGAATGATTAGATGCAATACCTTTTCTAGCCACTTTAATGATTATTAAGATTCCAAGGCATTCTGAACTTGGCTGTCAGGAAGCTAGAGGAAATCACCTTGCTGATATTTCTGCAGGGAATACTACCCTTAAGGGGACCAAGAGCAGCCAAACCTCTGTCATGGTCCAAAGGGATATTTCCCCAAATAATAATTTGGAAGAACTGTCCAGAGAGACCCAAAAATTGACCCCCCAAAAAAACAAGATTGAAAACTTGACAATTGTTTTGGCAAAAAGAGAAAGCTCTGGTTTAGGCTAAATAACAACCCAGGCCTACTGGAGACTCTAAAATTCCCACTCCTTGCCATTATACACACATTAAGCCATTCGTTTATGGACAAAATGACAGCTTTCTTGAATTGATATTGGTGGGGAAACATTAACAAGGCCACAACAATGACCTACCCCTCTTGTCCTACTTATCCAAAATACAAGTCAGGGAAGTCTGTTCCTACTGCTCCTGGAACACTTTAAACTGTCTAGTGGACCATTTGAAGTCTGGCAAATAGATTTTATACAACTCCCTCTGTCTAATGGGTATAAATATGTTTTAGTCATGGTCTTTATATTTTCACACTGGAGTGAAGCCTTCCCTTTCAGAGAGGCTATTGTCTCTTCTGTGGCTAAAGTCCCTTTGGAAAATATTATCCCTACCCGGGAAACTCCTCTGGAACTTCACAGTGATTAAGGAACTCATTTTACTGGCCAGGTGCTTCTGCAAGTCTCTGCTGTTTGGCTGGTTTTACACTTTCACTGTGCTCACCACCCTCAATCGTCTGCTTTAGTCAAACACACTAATGGCATTATTAAGACTCAGGGGACTTCCCTGGTGACACAGTGGTTAAGAATCCACCTGCCAATGCAGGGGACACGGGTTCTAACCCTGGCCCGGGAAGATCCCACATGCCGAGGAGCAACTAAGCCTGTGCGCCACATCTACTGAGCCTACACTCTAGAGCCCGTGCTCCGCGACAAGAGAAGCCACCGCAATGAGAAGCCCGTGCACCACAACGAAGAGTGCAACGAAGACTCAACACAGCCAAAAATAACTTAATTAATTAATTTTTTTTAAAAAAAGACTCAATTGGAAAAGTTTGTAGAAGCCCTCCAATACCTTGGCCACAAGCATTGCTGTTGGTCCTTCCAAATCTCAGATCCATCCCTTCTGGGACTCATCAGCTCTCACCCTTTGAGATAGTCACAGGACTCCCAATGCACTTGGTTCCTGCTTCTTTTGACCTACAACTGATAAAAGGAGAGATACTCTAATGTTGCAAAGGCCTAAGCTTCTATTAAAAATAACCATGGGGCTTCCCTGGTGGCGCAGTGGTTGGGAGTCCACCTGCCGATACGGGGGGACACGGGTTCGTGCCCCGGTCCGGGAAGATCCCACATGCCGTGGAGCGGCTGGGCCCGTGAGCCATGGCCGCTGAGCCTGCACGTCTGGAGCCTGCGCTCCACAACGAGAGAGGCCACAATAGTGAGAGGCCCGCGTACCGCAAAATAAATAAATAAAAGTAAAAATAACCATGGTTGGGTAAAGCAATCTTTTCACAGTGCACCCCAGAAGACGAAGACCTTAAGCATCACACCTTGCAAACAGGAGATTTTGTCTATCGGAAAAGACACTTCCAGGAAAACTCTCTTCAGCCTTGCTGGAAAGGCCCTTATCAAGTACTGCTAATCAGCTCTTGTGCAGCCAAACTCCAGTCATATGTCAATGGCATCAATAAATACAGAATTGAAATTGGTATTTGACATTAGGAGAAGTCACATTGGTGACTTGGTGGTCTTATTGTGAATAATTTCACCAGAGGATGAGGAGCAGAAGCAATAGATAGAGCTGGTAAATATTGGAGTAGAGATAGTTAGTATAGATGTCTATTTAGAAGCTTAATAAAAACTGTTGCTGTATTTATTTCAGATAACACTGGACAATTCATCAACCCAATTGATTAAAATATTGTGTAGCTAGTTGGTTTTTGTCTGGATACAGCACAGTATATTTTTTCATATTTCTGAAATTAAAAACACAACTCTGGAATGTGAAGGCAATAGAGGAGAGATTTAAAATATTTTTCTTCAAGATTATTCTTAAACCACCCAGTCACCCACCTGATTCTTAAATATATCTGGAGAAGGCCGTTGTATAATCACTCGTATTCTCTAATATAACTCCAAGATAGAAGAGTTTTTTCAATATTCTGTTATTCCCTACTGGAATTGAAGACTATTCCTGTGTTACCTCTCTTTATTATGAAATATTAATAACCACTGACCTTAGTATTTTAATGGAAATATGTCAATATCTAAAAAAATGAACATCATTAGAATTAAATCTATATTAAAGTTGATATGTAAAACATAAATAAACTAGCTAATGGAACTAGCCAGTGTAAACACTTGCCAGGGAAAAAAAATAATTTAATTTAATGGAGAGCCATATATCTTTTTTTTAAAATTTTTTTAACATCTTTATTGGAGTATAATTGCTTTACAATTGTGTGTTAGTTTCTGCTGTATAACAAAGTGAATCAGCTATATGTATACATATATCCCCATATCTCTTCCCTCTTGCATCTCCCTCCCACCATCCCTATCCCACCCCTCTAGGTGGACACAAAGCGCCAAGCTGATCTCTCTGTGCTATGAGGCTGCTTCCCACTAGCTATCTATTTTATATTTGGTAGTGTATATATGTCCATGCCACTCTCTCACTTCATCCCAGCTTACCCTTCCCCCTCCCCGTGTCCTCAGGTCCATTCTCTACAAATGTGTCTTTATTCCTGTCCCGCCCCTAGGTTCTTCAGAACCTTTTGTTTTGGATTCCATATATATGTGTTAGCATACGGTATTTGTTTTTCTCTTTCTGACTTATTTCACTCTGTATGACAGACTCTAGGTCCATCCACCTTGCTACAAATAACTCAATTTCGTTTCTTTTTATGGCTGAGTAATATTCCATTGTATATATGTGCCACATCTTCTTTATCCATTCATCTGTTGATGGACACTTAGTTTGCTTCCATGTCCTGGCTACTGTAAATAGAACTGCAGTGAACATTGTGGTACATGAGTCTTTTTGAATTAGAGAGCCATGTATCTTTTGTAGAGCTCCTGAGAAGGAAATTTTTGGATAGCATTTTACTTTGTTGAATTGTGGCTGAGTCATGTCAATTTCGGTACAGTTTTCAATATGAGATATCAGTTTAGAAATGTAATGTTTTCTGGGAAATTAAGCACTAAAAATAAATTAAAATCGAAGCCTTTACCCAGATCTTATGAAATGCAGTCAAGATACTAGATTCTGCCATATTTTTCAGGCATAAGTGAGAAGACCATATATATCAATTAAGATCAGACTTTTCCAAGCATTTCTATTTCAGTGAAAAGCATTTCTATTTGTTTTACAAAAATGAGTATTGACTTTATATTAATGGCAATTAAAATTGTCATCAAATTTAGTTGTAAACAAAAGTATCCATCTTCAGGAAAGAGTCATTTTCCATACTATTTAACTTGGGCACCGGATCAGAACATTGTGTTTCTCAGCACCCAAGTCACAAACTTCATACCATTTTATGAAACCCAAGAGGGTGCAGAATTCACAAGTAGAACCAGAGATGTAAAAATCACTTGACTGAAATGATACTAAGGGAGTCAGGTACAAAGCAGAGCCCTCTTCTATGAGAAGGAGATTAAAATGTCAGTGAAACTGAAGGAAACTTTTTCTGAATGGTGAAAATAATTGGGTCATGACCAATGGTCTAGTAATTTGGTTTTGCCATAATCTGCTTACCCAATATATCTAGATGTGGGATGGTCAATTGTGTCAGGATACAGAGTTAAACTTTCTATGTGGTTATAAGATTAAAACCTGGTTCTCTTTACTTCAGTCATATTATTTGTCTGTTTAAAGACATGGAAAGTCATGGTTTCCATTGAGTACAGGAGATCTAGATGGGAAACAGCTTAATGACCTGTTCTATATTTGAGATACGGAAACTGAAACCCAGAGTAACTAGGAACAGTAATGCTATGACACATAATTTGTTGTAACACAGGGAGAAACTATTTTTCTTACCTTGGATCCATGTTTCAGTCTCACAGTAGTGCTGCAAGTTCTGAGATACTTCTAACTGAGAAATGCTGTGTGTTTCTCTCAGTTCCTCAAGAGAGTTAAGTGTTTTTCTCTCTTTCCCTCTCCTGGGACAGCCAAAATTGTGCCTTTCTAAGTTCTTCTAGGGATGAGAGAATGTATGATAATTGATTCTCTTTGTTTGGGGTAACACTCTAAAATAAGTAACAATCCAGGGCATTATTCACAAGTACAGTCCATCAACAAATGTAGCTGAAATTATCTTAGAGCAGCCCTGTCAAACAGAAATATAATGGGAACCACACATGTGGTTTTAAATATTTTAGTGACCGTCTTTTTAAAAAAGTAAAAAGAAAGAGTAAACATAATTTTAATAATAGATTTCAGTTAACTTGATATATCCAAAATATTATTGTTTCAACATGTAGTCAAAATAAAAATTGTTAGTGACATACTTAAGACTCTTATTTTCATAGGAGGTTTTTTTTTTTTTTTTGGATACACGGGCCTCTCACTGTTGTGGCCTCTCCCGTTGTGGAGCACAGGCTCTGGACGTGCAGGCTCAGCGGCCATGGCTCACGGGCCCGCTCTGCGGCATGTGGGATCTTCCCAGACCGGGGCACGAACCCGTGTCCCCTGCATGGGCAGGCGGACCCTCAACCACTGCGCCACCAGGGAAGACCTCATAGGAGGTTTTTGAAATGCAGTTTTTTTGGTTTTGTTTTGTTTTGTTTTTGTTTTTCTGTGCTTACAGAACACCTAATTCAGACTGGACACATTTTGTGTGCTTAATATCTATATGGAGCTGATGGCCACTGTAACGCACAGCACGACACTAGAAGGTTAGAGGCAGAAAGAAGAGAGAGGTGATAAGCGTGATCTGGGCAAAGAATGAGATCCTTGGATTGTGAGGATTAAGGGATGCTGGAGATCAGTTTCCTATATGCAAATCTACTCTGCAATTTGGCAGGATTTCAGTGGGGAATGTCTGCAAAATACCTGTGGAGGGGTGTGAGCCAGGGTAATTTGCTTCAAAATATGACATTTCTTACATTCGATTATTGTTGAATAAATTCACACCTGTTGCATGTGTTTGCACCTCCAAATAAACAGAGTTTTTGATTAAAGGTTCTAAATAGAGTAATACATACTCAATACTTCTATCCTCAAAACCACCACTTGTGGCTCAATCTGATGAGGCCTGAATTCTGCCTCTAATCTCCTGTTGAAATTATCCCCCCTAAGACAAGGAAGGAAGAGGGTTACTTGACTCAGAGGAGGAGTCATTATTGGAAATTCTCATGAAGAATTTATTTTGTGATATCATTATTATTTTCTTCTACAACAAAGCAAAAAAGATGGTTGGTTGAGAATAAACTCTACAGGACTTGTAACTTAATATTTATATGGTACTATATACCTTACTAAGGATTTGTAGTGTACTCAGTTTAACTATAAACCTGGGGAAATAAGACTTAGACTAGTCTAAGCATAGCAAAGACTTTTCATTTCACATGTTAACTCTGAAGCTCTGGTAATGGCCACCATGAGCATCTTGTAAATAAAGAATCTGAGGCTAAATTTCTCTTTCTTTTGAACTTTATTGAGGTACAGTTGACAAAGTGGTAAGATATTTAAAGTGTACATCATGATGATTTGATATATGCATTCTTTGTGAAGGGTGTCCTCCCATCTAGCTAATTAAACTGGGGTTGATTAGCAATGAAGACCGTGAGTTCAGGAGGTAGAGTGGATTAGATCGTGTTTGAATTCTATAATTGTACGCATTTTCAGTGAATGTTTTAGACTCCAGAAGTCACATTTGGAGAGTCAGACATATTCAAGAACTATTTCTGCCTCATGTTGGTGTCCAGACCCAACTCACTGCTCATTTTTACTGCTGTGAAAACCAGGAAGAGTAATGGCATCAGTTAAGTTGAAATGTGGGGTAGAGGAATAAGAATGGGCTTTAGAATGAGATTACGTGTATGTAAATGTTAACTCTGCAAACTCAGTTATGTACGTTTGGGAAAATCAATTTCCCCTTCTCTAAAATGAGGATAATAATAACACCTATCTTACAGGAATGTTGTGAAGCCTCCTTTAATGTGTAATGCCTTTGACATTTGTTATTCTTAGCTAAGTATGATTTGGGACCGTTATGCGATTTTTTAAGGGCAAGGACCATGACTTAAGTTTCTTTGTACATAACTGGCATAGGTAAACAATAGGTATGCAAGCAAATTAAGTACTTCTAAACTAGAATGTTATCAAGTTTTTCTTTTTGTGTACTTCAAAGCAAAAGAATAAATTAACTTTCTTTTTGGGTAGGTCAAAGTACAGACTTTATTAGAGACAGGATAAGATGCTGAATGACTTCTTTGGGTTGCTTCCAACCCTTTCTTTCTGTGCTACTTAAATAGAAAGCTGAAAAGGAAGGGCCTGCCCATGACAATTTTCAGCAGAGATTCATTGGTAGTCATTGTATGGTTGTTGTAAAATACAGCTTAGTATTTTATGGCAGCTTAATCTACTTTGCCTTTCATCTGTGCATCTGTGAAAAAATAGTGACAACATGGAAAATATTCTAAATCAAACATATGGAGTGTTGGAGTCTGCAGCCAAAGCCTGTCCTCATCAAACTGTTATTGAGAGAATGTAGAAATTCCAAGGCTCGTGTTGAATGCTAGATTGTTGTACTGAGATAGCCACTCTCTTAAGTTGATTATTATTTAAAAATATCCCCAGAACAGAAAGAGGGAAGAGTCACATGAAGGATTTTTTTTTTCTCGATCTTACCAAACGTTTGACAGAAAAGGACTGTCAGTAAATCCTTATATAAGGAACATGCATACATTACACACATACACACACACACACACACACACACACACACACACATACACACACACACACACACACACACACACACACACACAATCTACATACCTAATAGTTGAACACTAACGTGTATGGATTCAAAATGAAAGAGGCTTAACATTAAAATTTTGAAATAAGAATAAATTGATTACCTGACATCATGTCACAATAATTTACTACAGTTTGGATATTTTTTTTAATACTGTGCCTCACACAGAGAGGCGAAGAATGGACTTCATGAAGTGCTGCTAACACCAGGACCAGTGTTTTGTCATTTGGACTGTGCCATCTCTACATCTGTAGGAGGGGCCAGTCACATAGATTATGATGTGAAGGACCTCCCTTTGAGTTGTAATTGGAGCAGCATTCAATCTAAAAACATCAAATGAACTTCAAATAAATGACTTCTATTTTGCGAGAAGATGACTTCATATTATCTTTTAGTTTGACCATTTATTATGTTGTAAATTATTTGATTTTCTACATTTTGGTACAATGTACATTACTCAGCAATCTTTCTCCAAGAGCGATGCTTCACAAATGTTGGCTGCATTGTAATCTCTGGAAGGCTTGTTAAAAAAAAAGATTTCTGGGCTTCCCTTGTGGCGCAGTGGTTGAGAGTCCACCTGCCAATGCAGGGACACGGGTTCGTGCCCCGGTCTGGGAAGATCCCACATGCTACAGAGCGGCTGGGCCCGTAAGCCATGGCTGCTGAGCCTGCGTGTCTGGAGCCTGTGCTCCACAACGGGAGAGGCCACAACAGTGAGAGGCCCGCGTACCAAAAAACAAAACAAAACAAAACAAAAAAGATTTCTGGACTCTAACCCCTTAGTTCCTAATTCAGTTAGGTTTGGGGTAGAGACAGAGAATTTTTATTTTGAACTAGTTTCTAGGTGATACTGATTCAGCTGGTCCAGGAACCACACATTGAGAACCACTTGATGATTGAAACAATATACATATGAGTAAATGAGCTAGGCAGCAGAATTACATTTATAGTGATTTTTTTTAATAATCTCAGTGTACATGGAGATACTTTTATGTAACACTCTGAATATAAAGTGACGTTGGTTATTTAATTAGATGTTTTCTATACCTAACCTTAAATATCCAAATATTTGATGTCATATAGACAATTACTTTGATTACCTTACATTTTACCTTTGGTACTGGTTTATTTAGATGAACTTGCTGTGTGTGAGATTGTATTTCTAATCAAGATGTTGAAATAATAATTTAAAAACAAGTCAAATTGACAATTCCTATGCTACCTGAAGATCTGCTTCAGAATATTCTTCTTTTAAGAGAAGCTGCTCAAGGCATTTAGACATCAGGGGATGTTTGACTTCAGGATTCGATTATAAGGCATTTCCTTATTGAGTAACTTTCAATATTTTTCTAATTACTGTTTTTTCAATTATAAGCTATCACCTGGTGCCTGTTTAGGGTGGTGCAGGCTTTGCAGTTAGTCTGTTTCCAGCCGTAGATTACTTAAGAGACAAGTAAAGCACAGAGGAATTGCCATATAAAACAAACCTTATACTCTCAAGTTAAGGAGAAATTCAGGCTTTCTAAAAAATATTTTAATATGTAATAAAAAGCACCAAATTTTTTAAAACAAGAAAATAAATGAACAAAACCCCCAAAGCAACAACAAAAAAATAAACATCAAAATTTATTTATTACATTGATTGTACTGTATACTATTTCTGCTCATTTAATTAAATAAAATAAATTTTATTTTTGAAAGATACAGAAAATCACACAAAATATACAAAAATATAAAACAGAAGAATTCACACAAATTATACACACAAACACAACAGGATAATTGAACAAATGATATTGTAGAGTCTTTGGGATCATTCGGTTGATCTCTGATTGATAAGGAATGGACATCCACTCAAGCTTGCTCAAATAAGGGGGGAGGTTACAGCAGTCTCACAAAAATCTGCAAATGCTGAAAAACTAGGCCTTAGATAGTCAAAAATGGGGTTAGTTCCAGGATCCCAGCGACTGGATCTTATGGACCTTCACCCTGGTTTCTCTGACTTTATTTTCACTTGTCTGTACTTACTGTATCTGCTTCTCCCCACGCCCTGTTTTGCTAACTAATGTCTCAGTCTCTCTCAGTATTCAAATTTCAAATACCAAGGAAAGAAATGTAAATGGGTGGCCTAACCTGTGGATAAAATCATCTTGGTTCAATGGTTTGTGAGTTGTTTATCTATGGTTACGTAATATATGGGCACAGGGATTCTGACACAGTCGAGTTAAAATGCAAAGACTGGGTGCATATTATAGTCAAATGATTTTTCTGAAGCATTCTTAGAGGAAGCCAGATTGGCCAAGCCAGAATACTCTAAGTAGAGCTGGTGATTCATGTACTGATAGAGTACCCAGATTATAGAAGTAATACTAACAGGGAAATAAATGGCCTCTTGAGGATAGAATTAAAATTTAAACATAAATTGATGAAATTGCAAGCAACAGGAAGCAAAGTGCAGAACCCATGTGAGGCAGGAGATAGATGGGCTCCAGGCTAGGCATTTACAACTGGCCTCCTTTTTACATTGCTTGGGGTAGGAAAAAGGTGGGCTTTAGGCCAGACCCTTACAACTAGCCTCCCGTTTGCATTTCCTGACACAGGAGTTAGGTGGACTCCAGGTTAGGCATTTACAGTCAGCCTCCTGTTTGCACATTGAAATAGAAATAACAACAGAAACAGGGTAGGTAGCCAGGCTTTGTCTCCTGAGGACACTTTACGATAACAGTCATGGCAGGAACAGAGAGGAGCTAAACCCTGTTTGAATAAAAGATCAAACATATCTTCCATCCTTGGGGCAAGGGAGACATTGCACATGTGCAGAAAGGCTCCTTGGGGGTCAAAAAGGAGGGGGCACCACCCCAGAATAGGTGATGCCAAGGCCCCGCCTAAGCCTCTGGGCTGGAATCCATCTTGGAAAAAAGTTGTGCATGCATGTTGGGGAGGGTCCTAGGGCAGGGCAGATGTGGAAAAAGAAATCAGGTAATTGGCCAAAGGTAAACAAAGACCCGAAGGACTGCCCAATATAAATGATTTAACCACCACTTTACTGCACTCCTCCTCACTGGGGGGACGCCCACACCCTTTCTCTCCGGGTGTGCATCTCAGCCTTGCTTCTGTCTTAACAAACTGTTTCTGTGTGTGCTCTCCTACTTGTTGTGCTATGTCTCTAATAATAAACTTTGTACCTGTTTTTACAGTTTTTGCCTCCTTGAGAAATGCATTTTCAGTGGGGGCAAGGGCTAAGGAAAATTTGCCTCTAGCATCTGGCCCTTGCTGGTCTGGTGGCTAGGATTCCTGGTTTTCATCCAGGCTACCCAGGTTCAATTCCTGGGCAGGGAACTAAGATCGCTTCAGGCCACTGCTCACTGCTGCTGTCTCTCCGAGATCACCTGGAGGGAGCAAAATGTCTCCTGCGGTGATGTAGTATGTCGTTTGGAGGGAAGTAGACAGGACTTCCTAAGAGCAATCATACATACTCAGTTCATTAGAAGTGCCTTGAATTTGTTAGAGAAAAAGACATTTTCCTCTACCCTTCTCAGTTCTTTGGGCTCATCTAAGAATTAAATTGACGTGAGACAGACTAACAGGAGAAAAATCTAAGTTTAATAACCTGTGTACATGGGAGAGATCCAGGAAAACTGGGTTACTTGCTCAAATAGCTGAAATCCTCACCTTAAATACTATCTTCAGCTAAAGAGAAAAGAGGATGTTGCAGGTAGTGGTTTGAGACTTCAGAGGGGAGGAAGGAAGTTGACATTAAGATGGAAAAGTACATGTTTGATAAATGTTTGCTGGTCCATTCAGAGGCAATGAGACACGGAGTGGCTCTGATCTTTAGACCCTGCCAGGTTTCCCCCACTACACCTAGACCATATTCTTTGCAGGTATCTCTGGTGATAGCTCTGTTCCAAAACAGGCCCTTTATCTAAATTCTTTAGGCAAAAGAAAGAATTCTTTTGGGTCTTCTGTTTCTCAAAAATAATCAGCCTAAATTAATCCTCATGCCAAAGAGACATTTTGGGGAGACAAATTTTGCTCCTCCATGAGTTTTATGATGAATATCTTATCTTTATACTTCATAGTAATATTGTGTTATAACTTTAATAATTCTCTTGTAGAATAAAAAATTTAAATCTCCCACATGTAAGCCTACTGATATCATCTAATTTTGTCTGGTTATGAATCTCTTATTAAGTGCTCTCATATTTACTATAGGAAGCTTCAAATTTAGAAATATATAGATTTTCCTATATTAAAATTAAGCTTTAAATTTACCTTACTAACCAATTTTTAACAATGGAAGGAATAAAAACTGATGACATACCTTGTCATTTGTGTTTTTTACCACCTGAAATTTAACTATTTAATGGTTAAATACCAAATAATAGAACTCTCTCATTAAAGAAAAAAATTTTTTAAATAATTTGACTTTAACCAATCCTCAATATTGAACATAATCTTAGTTTTTAATGAGAACATGCTTTTTTCACCAAAAAATTTTTTTCACCTAATTATCCCTTTAGAGTTAGTGAATTAGTTAGACAAAATAAATATTAAAGATCATGTATGATTTTCTATTCTCAGAAAAACAAACTTCCTTTTCCTGTTTTTTAATTTTTAAATTAGCTTCTATACTTACTTTACTTCTTTTACCATATGTAACAATCTCTACCTATAATCCAAAGCCACACATTACTTAACTACCTATACTTGCACTGGGTAGATAAAGTGGAAGAGAGAAAGAAAGAGAAGATTAGAAAGGTAGGCTGAGGTCAAATTTCTGAATTATCTTGGAGGCATTCCTAGGATTTCTGGGTTCATGATCCTTGAAATGTGTTGTGCCTCACATTTTATTTTATTTTAAAACTTTTAGGTACCTTGACCTTCTCCTAAAGATTCTTATTTAAAAGATTTTGATGAGACCTTGGAATCTATAGTTTGATGAATCAAGTGATGCTGTTGCACTTCAGTATTTGGAAAAAACTATCTTTGACAGTGGTTAGTCAGTGAAGGCTTTTGAGCACAAAAGTATAAGCAGAGATATGCTTCAGAAAGATTACTTTAGGAAATAATGGGTTTGTGGAGTTTGGAACATAACACAGAGAGACAAGTTAGAAGATGATTTCAAAAGGCCAAGAAAGAGGTAATGAGGGTCAAAGTCAGGACAATGGCATGAGAACTGGAAGGACAAGGAAGACTCAGTGATTCAATAAATATTTACAGAGCGCTTATTATAAGCAGGCATTGTTTTTTAGGTATTGTGAATGCAGAAAAAACAAAACAGAAAAAACATTTTTACTCCTGTGGACGTTATATTCTATTGATATAAGACATAAAATAAACATATTAATTATATAGATAAATATAGATAGATAGATAGATATATTAAGTGCCATGGAGAAAAAAGCAATGAAGGAGGACATGAAGTGCCAGGTGGAAAGAGAGGTTAAATAAGGTGATTTGGGATGGTTTTACTGATAAAGTAATATTTTAGATAAATATGAAGGAGGTGAAGTTTCAAGCCACTCAGTTATCTGGGGAAAGTCATTCCAGACAGAGGGTAATACCAACAAAATATCAAAGAATGGAAGTGTGCTAGAAACAGCAGGGCCTGTCAGTGTGGCTGGGATGAAGGAAGCAATGGGGAGAGGAGTAGGGTGTTACATCAGATGGACAGTGGGATGCCAGACTATTTAGAATTTTGTAGTTTCTTGTAAGAACTTTGGCTTTTGCCCTTGGCTGTGATGGAATACCATTGAAAGGTTTTGAGAAATGGAGAGACACATTGTGCTTTATGTCTTAATTGGATAACTCTTGACTGCTGTTTTGATAGACTTGATGGTGGGGGTGGGGATCAATGGTAGAAAGAGAAAGACTAGTTAGAAGAATATTGCAATAACCGATTTTCATATAGTGACACTTTGGACCTGTGATGGCGGTGGAGATAATGAGAATGTATCAGTTTCTTCAAATATTCTGAAGATAGAGACAACTGAAGTTTCTGACAATTGGAAGTGAGGTATGAGCAATAAGGAGGACATAAGGGTGTGTTCAGGGAAAGATGGAGTGGTTATTAAATGAGATGAGACAAACTTCAGGTGGAGAAACTTGGGGGGAAGAATATCAGGGGTCTAATTTTGACATGGGTAAACTTGAAATGGATATTAAGGCATCTAAGTAGAGATGTTGAGTAGGAAATTGAATCCTATAATTTTGGAGTTTGAGAGGTCAAGACTTGAGATAGAAACTTGGCAGTTCTCAGTTCATAGATGAGATTACTAAGGGAGTAGTCTTGACAGAGAAGAGAAGAGGTCTAAGGACAGATATTTGGAGCATTCCAACAATAAGACAATAGGTAGAAGAGGAGGAACAAATTAGAGACTGAAAAAAAGCACCAGTGAGTAAGGAGGAAACTTAGCGATTACAGTTTTCTTAAAAGCCAGAAGAAATTTTTTCAAAGTGGAAAGAGTAATCAACTGAACGAAACACTGCTGGTGATTCAAGCAAGAAGTCTAAAAATTGACCTTTGGATTAAATAACAATGAGATCTTTGCTGAACTTCTCAAGAAGAGGTTCTGTGGGGAGGTGGGAGTGAAAGTATTTCTGAATTATATTCAAGAGATAATGGGAGTAGAGGAATTGGTGCATTGAAGTGTTTTGCTTTAAAAGAGTCAAGAGGAGATATCAGATGATACAAGGAAGAATTTGAAAAGTTCAAAAGCAGAGGTATTTTGTGGTTACCTATCTCTACCTCTAACAAAATTTGTTAATATGTCTAGATTGATGATATCACACATGTGCCAAGAAGTTATGAAAAGCTTTATTGCTCATATAATGGTATATATACCATTATATATATATAATAATGCTCATATGATAGTAGGCCAGGCACAAAAACTTGAGCAAAGGGAGGGACTTCTGTTTTTACTTTGGTTAGAGGGTAAGGAGGCTAGAGTAAGTGTTCCTGTGTGGACTGTGTTTGCATAGTTCAATTCCTGCTGGTGCCAAGGGAAGGTGAGTGAAGACTTTCTTATTGGCTTTCTTAGCTGTGGGGCAGGAGGTAGGAAAAGATGGGGCTTGAAAACTGTCAGTGGTCAAACACCAAAAATGCAGTCAGACTGTAACAAAAGAGCTCAGTGACAAATTTGGGGTGGGGTTTTAGGAAATAATGAAGAAATTTCTCTAATTTGGAGAATAATGATTGAAGATATTGATGGCATTTAACCAAGACAGAAACACCCAATGAGGATCAGGTCACATCTAGAAATGCCAGCCCTTCTGACCATATGGAAGAAGCAAGAGGAAAAATGGAAGAAGGAAGGGCAGAAAGCCAAGATAAAGTAGTAAGTGCTGATTGCGTGAATTTTGGCATTTGGGTCTTGAAGAAATATTCTCCTGAATCCCAGTTTCTCTGTATGCAAACAGTTCTCACCTAGCTAGGGTTTTTAGAGTATGAGAAGCAGATACAAAGGATTGGGTTGCTTTAATGTAGCCTCAGGTGGTCTTTCTCTGGTATGAAGAATGGTGACAGCTTAAAGAGCTTAAAGACATTGTTATGTTTATCCCTTGAGGTAGAACCAGGATTCTGCCCCAAGGCTGCACTATTGTTTTCTGGCCGCCGGGCCCTTGTCTTTTCATCCCTTCCCTTCCCTGATTAGCAACTGTTCTAATCTGCCCTTTGGAACTCAGGGAAGGTCGTAGAGGATGGAGTCAAGAAACAGGGGAACAGAAAAGCTTCCATACCCAGGAGCTTCACAGGGTCCTGCTTGGCTTCACTACAAGATTACCTGAGACCAGATTAGAGGAATGGAGGCCCTGGATATGCCCTAATCTTATCAGCAACCCACCCTTGAACTGTTGCTATAAAATTCCTTATCAAATCCTCCCAGGTTGGGACACATAATTTTTGAGAGGCACAAGCCCACTGTGTCCCCCTTTGCCTGGCAAAGAAATAAAGCTATTCTTTTCTCCTTCACCCAAAACTCTGTCTCTGAGGTTTGATTCGACACTAGTGTGCAGAGGCTGAGCTTTCAGCATCAGTAGGAACACTTAAATGGCAATTTTGATGAATTGCTGGAGGCTAAGTATGGGCTAGCAAGAGAGTGAGAAACTCATGGGAGCTTCAGTCTTAAGGATCCCCCTGACTTTCATGGGTTTTAACCTCTAGGAATCCCACCATGCTCTCATGTTGAAGAGTTGAAGAAGACCCGTCCTGGCTCTGCTAAGGGGCCTACAAGAGCAATCACTGTGAAATTCACCCAGAGCTTTCTCAATAATAAAGATTTCCTTCAGGAGGAAAAGACTTTACCAGAGCTTTTTCTCCTCTGGAGAAAAAAGCACTCCTCATACTCAAGCCTCCTCTAGACTTCCTGTATCAATTAAGCAAGGGAAAAGCCAGGAGTCAGTGCCGTGCCTCTGAGGTGGGAGAGCCAACTTCAGGACACTGGTCCACAAGAGACCTCCCAGCTCCACGTAATATCAAACGGCGAAAATCACCCAGAGATCTCCATCTCAACACCAAGACCCAGCTTCACTCAACGACCAGCAAGCTACAGTGCTGGACACCCCATGCCAAACAACTAGCAAGACAGGAACACAACGCCATCCATTAGCAGAGAGGCTGCCTAAAATCATAATAAGTCCACAGACACCCCAAAACACACCACCAGACATGGACCTGCCCACCAGAAAGACAAGATCCAGCCTTATCCACCAGAACACAAGCACTACTCCCCTCCACTAGGAAGCCTACACAACCCACTGAACCACCACTGGGGACAGACACCAAAAACAACGGGAACTACGAACCAGCAGCCTGTGAAAAGGAGACCCCAAACACAGTAAGGTAAGCAAAACGAGAAGACATAAAAACACACAGCAGATGAAGGAGCAAGGTAAAAACCCACCAGACCTAACAAATGAAGAGGAAATAGGCAGTCTACCTGAAAAAGAATTCAGAATAAGGATAGTAAAGATGATCCAAAATCTTGGAAATAGAATAGAGAAAAGGCAAGAAACATTTAACAAGGACCTAGAAGAACTAAAGAGGAAACAAACAATGATGAACAACACAATAAATGAAATTAAAAATACTCTAGAAGGGATCAATAGCAGAATAACTGAGGCAGAAGAACGGATAAGTGACCTGGAAGATAAAATAGTGGAAATAACTACTGCAGAGCAGAATAAAGAAAAAAGAATGAAAAGAACTGAGGACAGTCTCACAGACCTCTGGGACAACATTAAACACACCAACATTCGAATTATAGGGGTTCCAGAAGAAGAAGAGAAAAAGAAACGGACTGACAAAATATTTGAAGAGATTATAGTTGAAAACTTCCCTAATATGGGAAAGGAAATAATCAAGTCCAGGAAGCACAGAGAGTTCCATACAGGATAAATCCAAGGAGAAACACGCCAAGACACATATTAATCAAACTGTCAAAAATTAAATACAAAGAACACATCTTAAAAGCAGCAAGGGAAAAACAGTAAATAACACACAAGGGAATCCCCATAAGGTTAACAGCTGATCTTTCAGCAGAAACTCTGCAAGCCAGAAGGGACTGGCAAGACATATTTAAAGTGATGAAGGAGAAAAACCTGCAACCAAGATTACTCTACCCAGCAAGGATCTCAATCAGATTTGATGGAGAAATTAAAACCTTTACCGACAAGCAAAAGCTGAGAGAGTTCAGCACCACCAGACCAGTTTTACAACAAATGCTAAAGGAACTTCTCTAGGCAAGAAACACAAGAGAAGGAAAAGATCTACAATAACAAATCCAAAACAGTTAAGGAAATGGGAATAGGAACATACATATCGATAACTACCTTAAATGTAAATGGATTAAATGCTCCCACAAAAAGACACAGACTGGCTGAATGGAAACAAAAACAAGACCTGTATATATCCTGTCTACAAGAGACCCACTTCAGACCTAGGGAACACACAGACTGAAAGTGAGGGGATGGAAAAAGATATTCCATGCAAGTGGAAATCAAAAGAAAGCTGAAGTAGCAATTCTCATATCAGACAAAATAGACTTTAAAATAAAGACTATTACAAGAGACAAAGAAGGACACTACATAATGATCAAGGGGTCAATCAAAGAAGATATAGCAATTGTAAATATTTATACACCCAACATAGGAGCACCTCAATACATAAGGCAAATACTAACAGCTATAAAAGGGGAAATCGACAGTAACACAATCATAGTAGGGGATTTTAACACCCCACTTTCACCAACGGACAGATCATCCAAAATGAAAATAAACAAGGAAACACCAGCTTTAAATGATACATTAAATAAGATGGACTTAATTGATATTTATAGGACATTCCATCCAGAAACAACAGAATACACATTCTTCTCAAATGCTCATGAAACATTCTCCAGGATATATCATATCGTGGGTCACAAATCAAGCCTTGGTAAATTTAAGAAAATTGAAATCGTATCAACTATCTTTTCCGACCACAACGCTATGAGACTAGATATCAATTACAGGCAAAGATCTGTAAAAAATACAAATATATGGGGGCTAAACAATACACTACTTAATAACGAAGTGATCACTTAAGTAATCAAAGAGGAAATCAAAAAATACCTAGAAACAAATGACAATGGAGACATGACGACCCAAAACATATGTGATGCAGCAAAAGCAGTTCTAAGAGGGAAGTTTATAGCAATACAATCCTACCTTAAGAAACAGGAAATATCTCAAATAACCTAACCTTGCACCTAAAGCAATTAGAGAAAGAAGAATAAAAAACCCTCAAAATTAGCAGAAGGAAAGAAATCATAAAGATCAGATCAGAAATAAATGAAAAAGAAATGAAGGAAACGATAGCAAAGATCAATAAAACTAAAAGCTGGTTCTAAGCCCTGTTATAGATGGGGTGGTCAGGAAAGGCCTCTGTGAAGGAGTGACATTTGCAAAACCAGAATAGATTGAATGAACCATGCTGATACTGGAAAAAGAATGTCCAGGCAGTAGAAACCACAGAGGCAAAAGTCCTGAGGTAGAAGCACGTATGTGTCCAAGGAAAAGCAGAGGCCAGTATGACTGGGGCACAGTGAGTATGAGGGATAGAAAGTAAACTGGAGAGGTGTCCGGGGACCAGATCATATAGGTCTCTGGGGCCCACTGTAAGGTTTCTAACTTTGAGTTTGAATGTGATGGGAAGCCAATGTAGTTCTACTATCTGGGAAGTGTATAATCAGACTTGAATTTTAAAAAGATCCCTGTGGATGCTGTCTAGAGAACAAACTGTAGAGGGGGAAAGAGTAAAAGCAAGGAGACCAGTTAGGAGGTCAGGAATTGAACTAGGGGAGTAGCTATTGAGGGGGATACATTTTAAATGTAGAATGGATAGGCTCAATTGGATTTGCTGTGAACTGGATTTGCTGTGTGAGAGAAAAAAATTTTGGTCTTAGGGATATAGTGATGACACTTGCTGATATAAGGAACACTGAAAATAGAGCAAGTGTGAGAGGTAAAATCAACAATTCAGTTCAGGGCATTGTTTGTGGTGCCTGTTCAACATCTAAATACAGATGCTGAATAAGTAATAAACATTTGTCAATGTATATCACTGGTGCCCCAAGGAATAGTAGGGGCTGGTGATATAAATTTTGGATTCATCAGTATATAGATAGCATTTAAAGCCACCGAGATGGATGAGATCAACTCATAACAGTATATTCTGGTTATAGGCACAGAACAAGAATTGAGAGTAAGTAATATCATCAGTTTAGACTTAGAAAATTTAATGTAGAAAATGTTAAAAATATAATAAGGAATGAAGGAAAGAAAAATCCTGTAGTATTTTAGGTACTTTATAGGTAATTAGCAATGTTAAAAGTTCAAAAAAGCCTTTACTTGAGTCTTCTTAGACTATTGATTTATTGGCCACTGTCGACTTATTTCTTTCCTTGTTAAAGTACCGATTTACTGAAGGGGAGAACAGAAAAATAGGATAGTGATGTTTTTTCTCCCTCTATTCTGTATTTGTAGCTTTCACACTATCAAGTAAAAGTTTATTTAATTATTCATTTATTTCACATTCTTAACCTAGCTCATTACTCTTTCCTTCCCCTTTTAAAATTTCTTCCTTTTGGCAGAATGTTAGGCAGCAACACTCATGATGATAGTGCTTAGAGCAATAGTAATTCCAATTGGTCTTTGTGGATTAGCATGATAAACAGTCAATGATAAACTCTGACTACTTTTCTTAAAAGTGCATTGCCAGCATAAACACTAATGAGTCCTTCGGAGCCATTATCATTTGCCTATGTCTTCGCCGGGCTGAGGCGAACATTCGAAGAGTATAGTATGCTGAGTTCAGGTTATATCTGAATCCCTTTATTGATCTGTTCTTCTAGTTCTTGATAAATTCTCAATACAAAAATTACAAAAATGTCCAACACACATATTATACAAATATGAAATATATTTTTATTTGTATTATATATATGTGATTTTATCCATCTATCTTCCTACCTACCTAATGACCTAACTACCTTTCCATCTATCTAATATAAATAATGATGGAAAGATTGTATATCGATATCTATTTCGACAGATAAAATTTTTGAAGGCTTTGGAGGTAGGTAGAAAAATGAGGGAGACTTCTTTTATCTAACGAGATTTCCTACGGGGCTAATAACTGCCAGTAACAATGAGGGTGGGGAGATGCTATGTTGAGGAGGTATATTTACTGAAAGTACATCAGGCTATGAACAAATTATGTATAAATTGAACAAAAAGCCAGAGCCAGAGAAGGAAATCATAGAGGGTTAAAGCAAATGGGCAACCAAAGAGACAAAGTAAGTGATTATGTGGGATAAAAGAGAAATTGTTTTATAACGGAGAGAACTTATTTATTTATTTATTTATTTTGTGGTACACGGGCCTCTCACTGTTGTGGCCTCTCCCGTTGTGGAGCACAGGCTCCAGACGTGCAGGCCCAGCGGCCATGGCTCACGGGCCCAGCCGCTCCGCGGCATGTGGGATCCTCCCGGACCGGGGCACGAACCCGTGTCCCCTGCATCGGCAGGCGGACCCTCAACCACTGCGCCACCAGGGAAGCCCCACGGAGAGAACTTAGATAGGAGAGCTTAAGTTCATACATACTACTGATAAATCTAATATTTAAGAGAGTAAATATTCAGTTTTACTCACACTTGCACGTGTGCGTGCACACACATGCACCCACCTTACTTAACCAACAGTTTAAAGTTACACAATACCTGTTTAGAGGGGCCCTCTCTATGCTTTGCTAAGCAAAGGAACATTTTAACATCAGTGTGAATATGGATGAAGTATCTCCAAATAACTTTCTTCTTAGAATCCTCTTGTTGAAGTCTAGGACTCTTGACTAGATCTCTCTTTTTGCCATATGTTTTCTTGATCAATTGTTGTCGGGGAAGGTTGAGACATATTGAGCTTGAGATGAAGATGTTTAGTTCACAAATGAGCTGATTTGGTGTAGCTGAGGTGAAAATCCTTTCCATTGCCAAAGGTCTTTGCTCTAGCAGAGGTGTTTCCTCTATTTGTCTAAGACCCAGTGAGTGAGAAAATCTTATCAAATCAGCAAGAGTGCCTTTTGGTTTTAAGACAAAATCCTTTGGTCAATTGTTAAACAATTCACTGAATTTTTGGCCTGTTTCATCCCATGTAAATGCAGATACATATAAACCAATCTGCAGACAATCTCTCTCTATATAATCTATTCATTCCCTCTCTTTTACTCTCCTTGATAACTAAACCATAAACGTAGGTTAATTATTAGCCCGATACCACTAATATGTTTTATGTTTGCTTGTTGTAGTTATTATACCATCATCCTAATGGATTGTTCTTATTATGGTTAACAAATGCCATTGCAATTAGCACTGTCCTAGTTGACCCATAACAACTACTCTAAGTACAAGCAGAATATGAATGCATGTGGGGAAGGTCAAAGCCAGTTCATAATTCAACTTGTGAACACTGAGTTCCCACCAAAATTTTCCTCTTATGGGCAATTTAGGATTTCCATTAGAAAGGCATGGGTCCGAGAGCAGCCAAACCTGAACACAGGTCTTAGGGACAAAAAGAAGTGCTATGTGCCAATCAATATCTTGCCCAATATTGTTGTGTAAAAATATAACATATGTTCTATGCTGGGCAGATTTGTCAATCTTTCCCAATTCTAATGTTATAGGTAAACTTGCTACGTTAGTTTGCTAGGGCTGCTATAGCAAAGCACTGCAGACTGGGTGGCTTAAAGACCAGAAAATTATTTTCTCAGAAATATGAAGTCTAGACACGTTGTTGGGAGGGTGAATTTTTCTGAGGACCATGAGGAAGGGATCTGCTCTAAGCCTCTCCCCTTGACCTATAAATAGCCATCTGCTTCCTGTGTCTTGACATTGTCTATACATGTCTGTGCCCTAATTTCCTCTTCTTCTAAGGACATGGGTAGGATTGGCTTAGGATCTGCTCAAATGACCACATTTTCACTTAATTACCTCTGTAAAGACCTTATCTCCAAATACTGTCACAATCTGAGGTATGGGAGGTTAGAGCAACGTATGTATTTGGAGGTACACAATTCAGCCCATAATACCGACCTTCTTAGTAATATTTTTTAGAATCTCCTACAGCGCATATCCCTGTATTAGACGCTGTGTCTACATACAAGGTATATAAGTTAAATACATTTTTAAAGGATGTAATTTTTATGGAGTCAGAGTTCCAAAGCTATTGCAAAGCAATTTGAGGGTCATGTAATAAATGGACACAGGTGGGACTTCCCTGGTGGCTCAGTGGTTAAGAATCCGCCTGCCAATGTAGGGGACACGGGTTCGAGCCCTGGTCTGGGAAGATCCCACATGCCGCGAAGCAACTAAGCCTGTGCACCACAACTACTGCAACTACTGAAGCCCACACGCCTAGAGCCTGTGCGCTGCAACAAGAGAAGCCACCGCAATAAGAAACCTGTGCACCGCGACGAAGAGTGGTCCCCGCTCGCCACAACTAGAGAAAGCCTGTGCGCAGCAAGGAAGACCCAACACAGCCAAAAATAAATAAATTTATATATATAAAAAAGGACACAGGTTTGTTCATTCATTCAACAACTACTTGGTGAGCACCAACTATGTGCTATGAACTCTTTTAGGCTTGGGGAATACATAAATTAATAAAACAGATAAAAACTCCTGCCATTAGAGAGCTTACATTCTATCTGGGAACACAGGCAAAATAGACAAAAACTAGTAGACACAATAAACAAGTACATTTTATTGCAGGTTAAACACTATCCCTGTGTACTGGGCAGATTAAGAAATATTCCCAATATTTCAGGGGAAATTTTGCTAAAATCAGTACCTATGCTTCTCAAAATCTTTACTGGCTATGCCCTGAAACCTCTAGGTCTTCCAGAAGTTGCTACTGGAATGAAAGACAAGCAGTACAGATTTTAGTAAAATCCATTTTAGTCGCTCTTCCTCTTCCCACAACCCCCCATTTTTGTCGTTAAGTTATCAACACTGAAGATTCAAACATACACACGACAGATCAACCAAAGTAATCACTGAAGCTTGAAGCACCACTTGCATCCACATTTCAGTAAAATTTTTTAAGATGTATAATACCAGTTATGAATCAAATGGATTGAATCTGAGTAAGATGTCATTGAAGATATTTTAAAACCTTAAAATACTATGGCCTGGAATGCTTCTGCTCTATAGCTGGGCATGTATTTGAAATGTGGCTTCCTGTCTTTCCATTCAGAAATTGGAAGGTGTAGAAAACAGCAAGAAATAGAGAAGTTTCTTGTCCTTCCTGATATATGTTTTTCGCTAAAGAAGAAAGTAAACAATAAGGACTCAGAATTTACAAATCTAGGCAGGAAATAAAAATGAAGAGTAATCATGTGAAGAAAAATAATCTGACACAGTTATACCATGAGAAGAGAGAGCTGGATACAGAAATAGATCAGTGGACAGTCATAGTCAGCCGATTAGAAATGGCTTTTAAATATTCCTTTTCTTTTGAAAACCAAAGCATTCTATATTTGTGTAATAAGACTATAGTCCTGCCCAACCCAAGCACCTTCAAAAGAACCGTATTATGTTAAACCTTTCTTACCTGAATACAGAAAGAGTTCAGCACACACAAAAAAGCTATAAAGAAGAGGAATCATGATGTTGATTAGGATGGAAGGTCAAGATTTTTAATGAGTAACTTCACAGCCAAGAGTACTGTGATGATTTATCCCAGGGTCAAGTACACTGCTTCTGTATATCCCTTAGCTGCTTGCCAGACTGACCCAGTGACCTTGGGAAGGTGTGCCTGGAAGCACTTGTCAAAATTAATCTCAAAGGCATTGGGATGCTAAAGCTCTCCAACTGAAACCTCCAGAAATAGAAAGTAGAGTATGAGTTGGTTGTTGAATTGAGCTTTGAGAAGAAAACATAAATGCCCTCAAGCATGAATAAGTCTCAGTTTAAGACAGTCCCATAACTTTTGCCTGACCTATTGCTAATTTTGTAGTTAAACTACAGATATTTTGACGCCAGGGATTTCTGGTTTAGAATCCTCTAAATTGAATGGTGATACCCATAAAAAGATTATTTGCTGACCTATTAACATAGACAATTTAATGAGACTGACATAAATATATCTTCTCTAATGTATACTGTAACAATAAACAGGAACAGCAAACCAAATTTAAGAAAATTGAAAAATCAGGGTGCGTGATGGGATTTGAGACATGCAAGTGGAATTATCAGCTTTCTGACACTACATCTATTTTACCATTTTTAGAGAAGCTAATGCAGATTATAATGTCAAGTTCAAGAAATTCTGATCTCCGTAGCAACACTTGGGCATGCTAAAGACACTTACTTGGTTATGAAACTTCTTGGCTTCACATTCTGGAGTCAGAGTTTAATCAGTTCTCTATCCTATAGGGAATAGAAAGAGTAGGGAAACATAAAGGCAGTCAGTATTGCAGTCTGTCACTTTCATTTTCTTGAAGGCTAAAGACCTTTCCTGGGCCAGAGTTTGGGGTTTCACGCAAAAATTTATCTCTTTTGCTGGTCCCAATAAAATGCTGCCACATTTTCTTAGTATAATGGGAGATAACCCTTAGAAAATGTCAAAGAAAATTTCCCTTCCCCTGTTCAGTTAAATTGTGCCATTTTCCCCAATGTACCTTAGATCTCCAAATTGCTAATGAGTTACTTAGTAAGGTTGAGATTATATTGGACAAAATACATACCAACTACTCCACTCTAATCTCTAGTCTATTTTCTCTATCTATCATACTTTTGTTTTTCAATTTTCCCCAACTGTGTAATTTACCAGTTAGGGAAGGACTGTAAAATATACGTAAGAGCAAAGAGGAGGTCACCGTGATAATTTGCTATCTTAGCATATCTTTAATTCTTCAAGAATAATGGTGATGCAGATAAGGATCTATCTTCAATTTATGTCTGTGAAATATGATGTCAAAGATTTTTTTATGTCTAGCAC
Organism: Delphinus delphis; assembly: GCF_949987515.2. NCBI lineage: Eukaryota > Metazoa > Chordata > Mammalia > Artiodactyla > Delphinidae > Delphinus > Delphinus delphis. The sequence continues at coordinate 69,970,157 of NC_082687.1, forward strand.
ACAAAATATGATATTTTTACCATATCATGAGCAACAGCAATCCCAAAGATCTAAAGCAAAGTGAGCAATAGTTTTGTAGGTAATTCAATGTAGGAGAGTCTTTTCAGCAACTGGTGCTGGAAAAGTTGGATATCAACATAGCAGTATGCAAAAACAAACAAAAAAAGAACTTTGATACATAGAACCGTACAAACATACAAAATACATTAACTTAAAATGGATCAAAAATCTAAAAGAAGTAAAGCTATACAAGTTCTATAAGAATGTATTGGAGATAATTTTTGTGATCTTGAATTAGAGAAAGAATAGAGAATAGGGAAGTTCTGGACTAAGACATGATTAGTGTTTAATTGTTCTTTATAAACTTGAAGTAGATACACTCCACTGGCCAAAGGTGATGTTCAAAATATGTAATAAGAGATCCAGCATGAGTACCAGCAGATTAGGTTGGATGCCAATCTTGAATTCTAGTAGAATATCACTTTAGCCACCAACTGAGACATAAATTGGTATGTCTATTCCAAATATTCATAATTCATAATTCTGGAAGGAGTACAAATTTCAGTACTCTCTCAGCCACCTCTGAGTAAAGAGTAGGAGGGTGAGAAAGGAAGAGGACCTCACAGCTACCCTGTCATCAAGTGCTGACTGAAACCAGGGGGTTGAGAGAAGGTGTGTGTTGGGCCTAGAGGAGAAGCAGAAGACATCTAAACACCTCATTTATTTTGCCATAGTATTTATTAAATAAGGCTTAAGTGCTTTTAGATAACGTTTTATTCTTTCATTCATCCACATGCCAATGTTCTGCACACACTCGTAGGGCAAAACACATGTGAGTAAATACAATTAAAGAAAAGTGGCAAGAAATATTTTTAAATCAAAATTCTGATTCTGTCCCCTGACCTGTCCACCTTAACCCCTTTGCTACAATCCTTCAGTTTTTGAATCCCATGCTATCTCCTGGACCTACACTGGGAATCATTTTTTACTGTATAGTGGATTTCAAACTCTGATACACTTAGGGTAACCGGACTTCATTTTAGAATTGGCTACTGCAACACTGGCTATACATTCTGGACCACATTTTTTTTTTTTTTTTTTCAGTACGCGGCCCTCTCACTGTTGTGGCCTCTCCCGTTGCAGAGCACAGGCTCCGGACACGCAGGCTCAGCGGCCATGGCTCACGGGCCTAGCCGCTCCGCAGCATGTGGGATCTTCCCGGACCAGGACACGAGTGTCCCCTGCATCGGCAGGCGGACTCTCAACCACTGTGCCACCAGGGAAGCCCTGGACCACATTTTTAAGTGAGCACTTCTGATCAGCCGTCTCTCTAATATGTCTGATGGTATGCTCTACATACTCCTGTTCCCATCATATGAGGTTGCCATCCTTTAGCTGAGGATTGATGTAGTGTGGATTAATTGACATGACTGATTGTGTGTCTATTTTCTAGGAAATCCTAGTGCTGCAGATTAGAAGGCAGATGCCACATTTTCTCTTCTGCTTCTATCATTTCTCTGTTCTCACCTTCATTTCTCTTCTTCACAGCATGTACGTCTAACGGACATTATCAAAGTTAGCATCAGGGAGTCCTCTTGGAGTGGTTAATGGACTTGGTGGCAGAGTAACTTTAATTTTGCACTTTCAATGAGACATCTATTTTTTCATTTAATGAGACCTTAAAAATGATGGTGGGTGAGAGTAAGGGAAAGAGCTGCTTCCTTTTTTTCTTCTCTAAGAAATTGTTTTTTGCTGCTAAGAAATAGGTGGATGATAAAGAGTTGAAAATGAAACAAATGGAACTCTTTTTAAATTTTCACCTTTTGATATATTGAAAATCACTCAAAGGGAGGAGAAAGATAGTAGAGTCCAAGGAATCCTATTCTTCTATGCACTAATCTTGTCTTTACTTAGTAGCTTCAATTCTGTGAGTTGACTCTTCAGTATTCAAATAATTAAATGACAAAAATTTCTGGCATTCTGAATATTGTGTGCATTCTGAATCTGTCTACATGCTGAATATTGTACATCAAACGAGCTCTTCTTGGGAGGGGGTTAGTTTGAAAGGAGTTAAATGTGACTTTTGGAAAAAGCATCAGTATTTTCAACATTATTTTTTTCTAAAAATGAGTAGTTACTGTTATGTCAATTGCAAATCTTCTTTCAATTAGGCATCTAGATTTTTTTTTTTTTTTTTACAAAGCTCTCTCCAATTTGCTACAAGGAAAATCACCTGAAAAATGTATTAGATGTCTGACTTAATGGAAACCCCCTGATATCAGGGACTCTCTTATTGGGAAATTTAATATCAGCCCCTTAGAACATGTGTCTAATTTAATAAACCCCATGCAAGGGCCAATAATGTGCAAGGCCCTGTTAGTCACACAGGGAAAGAACACAATGATTCTTGCCTTCCATTAATTTTTAATTAATTATTATGCCAGTCATGTTGAATTCGGCATGAGTCACTTTGCTAAAAATGTGACAAGTGTGGGAATTTTTAAGGTCACAGATTGGCAACCATAGAGATATAGATTAGACAAACTACCCAGGCTTGTGTGTTTAATTTATTTATTTGTTTTTTATTTATTTTTAACTTTTATTTTATTTTTTTGTTGAAGTGTAATTAATTTACAATGTTGTGATAGTTTCAGGTGTACAGCAAAGTGATTCAGTTATATATGTATATATATACATATATAGATTCTTTTTCAGATTCTTTTCCCTTGTAGATTATTACAAGATGTTGTGTATAGTTCCCTGTGCTATACAGTAGGTCCTTGTTGGTTATCTATTTTATATATAGTAGTGTGTATGTTTATTACTTAAGTTAAGATGATCATGTAATTCATTCAAACTGTTACATTTTTGAGAGCTAAAGGAGAAGGGGATGACAATTATTTAAAGACAATAGTGGAAGCCTGGACTAACCCAGGGCAAACCAGGGCATATAATCAATAACTTCTGGTAAATATGTTTTATGTAGAAGATTTGGTCCTAATGATTTTATCATATTGTAGAGGTCAAAAGTTGCCATATACCTGTATGGAATGTCCATCATGAATTTTGTCTTGGTATGAATGTACTGCAGGCTGAGCTCTCCAATGACTAGAAGAAGCAGTTATTTCTCAATCTCAGCTGGATGCACATCTTTGCCTTCTTTTCTGATTATCTCAAAAGTAGATCACGTATGCTGTCCAACTGCTTTCTTCCTCCACAACTGTTTTATGGATTGTTTTATGAGACTGACTTTTTTGAAATGTTGAAACATTAAACTCAGTTCATCCACTCACTCAATATGTTGAAGGCACTATATCCTAGACATTGCAGGGAAAACAAGGACATAAAGATATCAATCCTACTGCTATAGACTGAATGTCTGTGTCCCCTCAAAACTTATATGTTAAAATCCTAACCCTCAAAGATGATGGTATTAGAAGGTGGGACCTTTGGGAAGTAATTAGGTCAATGAGGGTGGAGCCTTCATGAATGGGATTAGTGCCCTTATAAGAGAGAACTCAGAGAGCTTCCTCACCCCTTCCATCATGTGAGGACACAGGGAGAAAGTGCCAGCTGTGAACCAGGAAGTGGCCTTCACCAGAATGTGACCATGTGGACCCCTTGATCTTGTACTTCCTAGCCTCCAGAACTGTGAGAAATAAATTTTCATTGTTTATAAGCCACCCAGTGTATGGTATTTTGTTATAACAGCCTGATTAGACTAAGACATCCACCATGAAAAAGATTATAATTTAACAGACAGGATTAAACAATCAAGTAGATAATAGCAAAAAAACAGGTAGAGTAAGACAAGTGTGATAAAAAGACAAACAAACAAACAGAAGGCATACAGAAGAAGTAATTATATTTGGGGAATCAAGAAGAGTTTTTCATTCATAGGAAGACATTTGAGAAAATCTTGGATGGATATTTCAATAGAATGAATTGAAAAATAGAGAAAGAATAACATCTCAGGGGAATGAACTGAAATATATTTAACAAAAAAATAATAAAAATTAAGATTGAATAAATATGTTGTCAGCAAATGGAGTAGCTGGTCTGCCGGTCAGTTTGTCTTAGGAAAAGATTTGCATCATTTACATTAAAATAGTAATTCAAGCTGTAAAATTGGTTGGATTAATCTATGTGGAGAATATAGTAAAAAGAGAATAAGATTGAGAACTATACTTTAGAAAGCTATACTTTAGAAAACTATACTTTAGAAAAGAGAATAAGATTGAGAACTATACTTTAGAAAACTAGATTTTAGAAGATGTCCATTTTTATGATGTAGAAACAAACATACAACAACAAAAAGAGCTACCAGGCAATTAGGAAAATAAAACAAAATGGAGCTGAAGGTAGAAATCGTTTCAAGAATCTGGTTAGTGAAGACAAAATTACTTAGAGAAATCCAGGAGACTGGGACTGAAAATACATAATTATATTTTATTAACTAGATATTGTGAGAACAATTTTTAGCACAGTAGTGAAGACTGATGGTAGATCTGAAGAGTTTAGAATTGAACTGGTAATGGAGTAAAGACAACCTGTGTAGATTTTTTTTTCCACAAAGTTGACATTCAAAAGAGGAAATAGAGCATGATCTGCATCATACCAGCAACAATTAGCAACAGTTAACTGTGGCCTTTAGGATAGTTCCATTGTCCTTATGTTACTAAATACATAATGAAAACTTTAACATATGAAATAAAAGGATAACTCACCACATCTCTTGTATTCATAAATCTTCCCAAGGGCCAAACACTGACATAGAAATAAATGGCTGTGGCATGATTTAAAGAGAGAGAAAGGCTAAATGTGACCCAGTATGTGGATTAGGAAGTAATCATATATCATGATCTGTGGGGGGAAAAAAGCACAAATATAACCACACTACTAAGTAATTTCAGTGGGAAAACAGGAAAAGATGGATTTAAATTCAATCAAAAGGATTAAAATTTGTTTTAAGAAATATTTACTGTCGATGACAGGGTTTTTGAGAAATTGGAACTTCTAAATAGGCTTATTTCGTTTGTTATTTTTATTTTGTCTCTCTCTTTTTTTGTTTTGTTTCTACTTTTAATTTTTTACTGGAAATATACCAACATAAAATCAAACTGTTTTGAGTGACTATTACAGTAAGTTCCTTACATACGAACCTGCCAGTTGCAAACTTTTGAAGATGCGAACATGCGTCCGCATGTCCAATCATGTACGTTACTTCACGTGTCTGGTGTACATTGTCATGTGTGTGCATCCTCTACAAGTGCTTGTGCTTTTGTGTACTTTACTGTACAGGAATGTATAGAGTACAGTAGTACAGTGTCTTTATTTCAAGCCAGTTCTGCAAGAGGACAACTTCATTGAATGCCTTGCTGTGCAACACAAGGAGCTTACTAATGAAGACCTGATGGAATTGGAGGCCCAGATAAAGGACAAAGAGAGACAAGGGGAAGAAGAAGTAACTGAGGAACCGAAGAGATTCACAATGCAGGAAATGGCAAAGAGATTTTCTTTATTTGAGGAGGCACCGTTAGTTTTTGAGGTACAGGACCTGAACATAGAACGGTACATGAAGGTTGCAGCAGACGTTCAGAATGCAATCCAGTGCTACCTTGTCATCTATAAGGAGAAAAAAAGAGCGATTACCTAGCCATCACTGGATCAATTTTTCAAGCGGGTAGATAGAATTGAATCCAACAAGGTACCAGAACCTGTGTCATCAACGTCAGGCGTGAGTGAAGTTGCAGCTTGCCCTCCATCTCCTACTGCTGACGATCCTTCAGCTCTACCATCTCCCACCTCCTCTCCCTCCTCCAGTCAGTAACACTTCTTGCCTGTTCACCTGATGCCAGCCGTTGTACTGTACTACTGTACTTTCCAAGGTACTATACTGTAAGATTGTTTTCTTTGTTTTTTTGTGGGGTTTTTTTGTTTGTTTGTTTTGCGGTACGCGGGCCTCTCACTGTTGTGGCCTCTCCCGTTGCGGAGCACAGGCTCCGGATGCGCAGGCTCAGCGGCCATGGCTCACGGGCCCAGCCGCTCCGCGGCATGTGGGATCCTCCCAGACCGGGGCACGAACCCGTGTCCCCTGCATCGGCAGGCGGACTCTCAACCACTGCGCCACCAGGGAAGCCCCTTGTGTTTGTTTTTTATGTATTATTTGTGTGAAAAGTATTATAAACCTATTACAGTACAGTACTGTATAACTGATGTGTTAGTTGGGTACCTAGGCTAACTGTTGGACTTAAGAATAAATTGGACTCATGAACGTGCTCTCGGAACGGACCTCGTTCATATGTAGGGGACTTACCGTATTTTAAGTTTTAAGAAACTTTAACTATATCTTGCTACACATATAATACAAATGTAATTATTTTTTCAGTGGATCATGTAACTAAATTGGCTTGAAATGGAAATATTGTTTTCTATGGAATACTTCCCAATGACATCGTGATCTTGGAACCCTAATTACAAAACTCTCAATCCACATGCAAATACATTTGGAGATTGGTTTCTTCCAAACTACTGCCTCTGATAAACATTTTCTTATTTTCATATTGACATAAATATAACTTAAAACAATTCCTCTTTTATATGAAAATTCTTGTGTGAATATTAAAAAGTATTCTTAAGTGGTGAATAGCAAATAGGTTATTTCCTTTCAAAATTAAAATGATAAACCAAATTTAAATGATTCATTTATCTTAAAAATTAAGATGAAAGACAGCACCAGTTTTGCTGACAGATGTTAACCAATTTTGCTGATAGATGAACCTTTTGTATTAGGCGTAGGGAAAGAAGAGGAAGTTTGAATTGGTATTGCAGCATCAAGGCACAAAGTAAGTGACAAGTAGAAATGTGGAGAGAAAATAGCCTAAGTTTTGGTGATTGAGAAGAAATCTTGTGATAGCATTTTAAATTCAGACGGGTAAGGACTAAAGTGAGCCACAAGCTAGGCTGTTGTCCATGAATTGTCTGTAGGGAAATGTACAACTTCCCGCTTTGTTAAGAAGAGAAATAAGAAAAAGAAAAGTGAAAATACCTAAATCTGCTCAGAAATCGAATCTAAGGACACTGGGGGAATTGCTATACCAAACATTTCCATCTATTCTGCCAGATAAGAGAAATTTAAATAATTTACTTCAGAGAAGTAAAGGATTAAAAGTATACCACTTATTCTTCCTACTAAATTTATCATAAAAGTAAAGAGTTTTCTCCTCCTCTTTCTGGATTTTGCTTTAGATAATTTCTCCTAATACTGAATTACATATTACATATTTTGGTAGGTCATCAATAATTTGAATAAAGAAAATCATAAACAAGATTTTCAATATACCCTAAGTATGTTCACGGGACCTATAGTTTTCAAGAGTATTAACACATCAGATTTTTTGGTTGACAAAGGAATATATGTATGCATTTGATTAATCAGCAAATTCATCTTGTCTCCTGTTCAAGAAATGTAGATTCATCTACATGTTTTTAATTTTGTTCCCAGTCTAGTGGACCCATAAGATATAGAGCTATGACTTAATTGCTTATATATTTGAAATTGTGGTCCAATGACATATGATGACCTCTAAGTATTAAAATTGTATTCATTTACAGCAAGGTATGGATTGATATTAGTTTTGGGTGATCCTTGAAATTATAAAATGAATAAGAGAATTAAAAAGATTTTAGTTATTTAATAGAAATTCTAGATTATTTTCAGAGAATAGAAATAAGAACTTACAATAATATAACACCATTCTGTCTTGTCAAATATTTGGCAAAAACTTTTGGGTTTCAATTTCCATGTTACTGATGAAGAAAGCTAACAGTGTCAGAATTAAAAAGGATGGAAAATTAGAATTTTTATAGTATACTGTGGGTGGCTTCCAATTATTTTTTCAATAAGTGTTTTGTATAAATGTTATAGACTCTCAGGCATTTTGGTAGATACATTCCTTTCTAAATATTGCAAAATATTTTCTTTTTGCATTGTCTAAAATAATTTAATTTTTGTCTCTGGTAATTTGAATTGATGAGGATCCAGAATGGGCTTATCATGTGGAAATAACTTTAGCACAATGAATTTTGCTCCACTCTTTATCTAATAGGCTGGATTAATTGAAAGCCTTTTTTTGGTGTTACTAAGAGGTTTTCAAAATAGATATAAATAAGCATTTCATACGCCCCCAGATAACACCCTCTTTAGAAGGACTTTGGTTATCAGACTACAGAGGAGTGTCTAGCAGAGGTGATGAAAGAGGATATTAACTTACATAGTTTCCTAAGACATAAGACTTATCTAAAAAGGATCTACTTGCTGAGGAAAGAAGTCACTGTGTCTTCTCTCAATCAAAACTCTCCAGAGTTTCTTATAGAAATACTTTTCTATATCTAAATTGTCCTAACCTGTTTCTCTTTTCCATTAACCTTGACATGATAATAAGTAATATTGGCAAGTCCTATTAATTACACTAAAGAAACAGGTTTGGTTATAGTGATTCGCACTAATATCCAGTTTAAAAAAATAGGAGAATGAATTCCATTCCCTAAGGAATTTTATTGGTAGGTTATTGAAAACCATTGTGTAATTCACTTATACACATACACAAATGACTGTCACTGTAACAACTAATCATTTTTTAGATCATTTAGAGAAAAAGTACGTTCTTGGTTCATGCAATTGGAAAAGCAAGGTAAGAATTCTATAGAATAGTAATGGCACCTACCTTGTCCAATTCAGGGAGGAAATGAGCATGTTAAACTATCCTTTATAGGATCCCTGAAATAACCTAAGGGTGGAGAAGACATCAAGGCTTTGATGAAAGGTTTTATGTAAAAGAGCTGACCTTGATTAAAATTTTATGCAAAAGAATTGTTCTAGTCACTTAAAGTCTTAAAGAAAAAGAGTGATTCTTACTTGGGCTAGACCAGAAAGTGATTTCTCTAAGACTGATTTCACACACAGAAATGTCTAAAGTTTTCTCTAACTCCCAAATACTGGAGTGTAAACATTATATATAATGTAGGCATTAAAGAGGAGATCAAGGACCATCAGCTGTTTTAGTCTGTTTTTGCCATTTCTCCCATGGACTTCCATAGGGATACCTTGACTTTGTATTGCTGGATGAGATTAACGATTAAATGCAGACGACTTTGTATAATGATTCTTTTTGCCCTTTCATGAGTATTGTTTTGTTTACCTTTGGTCAAACAAAATCTCAGCTTGACAGGTTTCCTAACATCAAATCTTCAAACACAAAAGGCAGCAGGATTCTTACATGTTTTTATTCTTTTAAGAAATGTTCTGATCACATCACAGTCTTTGCTACTTTTTATACGTTCTATGGTATTGTTTTACCTGATAATGGTTTATACAGTTTAAAGAGAAAAGTGTGCCTGCTTTGTTCAGAGGGATATGAAACTCCATGCAGTTTGCCATGACACCTTTCTGAATTTATGAAGAATTATCCACATTATCCTTGTGGATCCCATTCCTTTGCTTAGAAGCACTCTGTCTTGCTCACCAGAGTGTTAAGAGCTAACCTCCTATTTCAGGAGCCTAGCTTTCTGGGATTTTCTTACACACTGGTATCTTTTACTACATCTGCCTTGGTACTACCGTTTCCAGTGTTGCAACATGGTTGGTGGACAAACAGCGACATGTGAAGCCAAGTATGTTGTAGGACATGGCAAAAAATGGAAAATTTATACCAATATTACATTCTCACAAGGCAAAAGCTACCCAGGTCCTGAATAACCCAGGAATAAGTCATTCTCAGTAATGAGAACAAAAGATTCTCTCTTAACTTTAGCAAAGCTCAATTAAATTCATGAATACTAGGAGCCCAATAATTTGGATAAGAACATTTGCACATGATCCAGGTTTCCAACTTATTGTAAGAGAATATCACAGACCTGTGGGAAAGAAATCAAGTCTTCAAGAAAAAAAGGTGAAAAATTACTATGAAGGAAAATGAATGTGATCTTTGCCTTATATCAGAAACTAATATGAAATATAGAATAAATAGTGTATAATATGAAGTGGTTTTAAAATCTAAAAGAAAAATACTGTAAGTACAAATGTGACTGAGCTTTGTTTAGGTTTAAGGCTTTCCATGAAGAGTATCAGATATTTAAAATAAATTACTTGTGTTTGATTGCTTATTCTTTACAGTTGATACTCTGTGTTAGAGGTGGTGAAATTAAACCAAAGTAGTTTTTAGTGGTGAAACAGTTGGTTCAAATACATAGGTAACATGGGAACAATTAACTGTGCTTCTTTCTTTTTTATATTTGTCTCATTTCACAACTAATGTGGAGACTTTTATGTCTTTCATAATTTCATTTAACAAAAATACTCCATGCTGTCTTTTGTGTTTCCTCTTATTTTCTTATTGCTAAATTAGATATAATAATCTTTAGCTCACTATATTTCTATGAATATGAAACCATATATATATATATATATATAGAGAGAGAGAGAGAGAGAGAGAGAGAGAGAGAGAGAGAGAGAGGAGAGAGAAAAAGGAGAAAGTGTTTACTACCCTGCATGGTATGTGAAAAATATTTTAGAAATGTTCTACTTTTCTTCCAAATCCTGAAAAAATACTGCATTTTCTTTCTTTATATACTCATTTTTAAAAATAAAATGAAACACACGTAAAACTGAAAAACTTATTAATAAAGTTTAATAAGTTGTTTAAAGCACATAGCTATGCAACAATTATCTGTGTGAAAGATAAGAACATCAGTACACCTTTCTCTATTATAGCTTCCTTCCTCACCCTAGAGGTAGCCACCATTCTGGCTGTGGCAATAATCTCTTCTCTTTTTAAAATAGTTATACCAATTCCATGGATACATGTATACGTATGGCTGAGTTGCTTTGCTGTGCACCTGAAACTATCACAACATTGTTAATTGGCTATACTCCAATATAAAATAAAGAGTTAAAAAAATAGTTATACCAATTCCATATGAATCTCTAAAAACAGTTTACCTCTTTTGAATGTTACAAATGTGGAATCAAAATATATGTATATTTGGCTTTTTCTTTAATATTATTTTCTCATGATTTATCCATACTGTTGCAGGTAGAAGTAGGTCATTCATTCTCATTGCTAGATAGTACCAACATTGACAGATATATCACAATGTATGTGTGCACAATGTATGCTATTGTTAACAGATAACTGGGTTGTTTCCTATTTAGAGGCATTACAAACAGCTATGACACCTATATTTTTGCTTCAATACCTAAATGAGACATTAAAATTCTATTTAAAATATCAGTGATAAAGAAAGCTTTATTTTTTGTTTTGACTTTTTTCTTTTACTTGCTCATATCTAAAAAAATTGATAATAATTCCTGCCTTATCAGATTTCTATTAAGGTTAAATGAGATATTTCATTTTCAGCTCTTCAATGCTTTTGATGTAATTACAATATATGTGTATTTACATATATTGAAAATATATTTATATACATTATATATAATACATACTTAGATCACTTGGAGAATGAATAATCATTTAAAAAGATATAATTATATATTATACATAAATATAATATATTTTAAATATATGTATGCATATATACATTTGTCTGTGTATATAATTTATCCCCACAGTTTTGGTTAGTTTTGTTTTCAGCTGGAAGATTCACACAAATAATTTAGCCAGCTGTTACCAGAAACGGGAAGCACCCCTCCCATTATGTAGTACACATAGAATTAGGAGCTGAGATCGAGTCTCATGACCCTGTGGGCAGTAGTATATTTTCACAAAGAAATTATGGAGCTGGTGAATCTTATCTCTGAAACTCTTCTTTCCCTTTTCTCCTTCTAATTACCTAAATGATAAAACAATGATAAGCTAAGTTTCCAGGGTTATTTTCATTTTGATAGAATATCTTAAAGAACCAAAACCTTACACATGTCCAGAGTAAAAATGTGTAAAAAGATATTATTGGGCAGACACACTTGTTCATGTTCCTCTTAGTAGATTACCTAATACTTTTCTTTTTACCTGCTTGAGGCCTGATGCTGTGGCTCGCCTTAGGTACTTTCTCCAGAAAGGAATAAGTAACTGGACATTGCAGAAGCATTAGAATAGAGAAGTAACAAAAGAATGATGAAATTCCTGTTGCGTGCTTTAATGATTCCTACCCCTGGAAACTGGGAGTTGAACATAATCTCTCTATAGATACAGCTATCTACTAGGGGAAATTATTCCCTTTAGAAAACATAACCCAATTTATTGATATAAATCTATATATATGTACAGTTATTTGCTGAGCATTTCTTGTGTTCCTAGAACTGTATCATTCACGGCAAGAAGACAAGTATAGGATACTGGGTTCAACCATCTAGAGCAAAATATCTGTTTTTTGGAAAATTTCCATTCTGTTGCAAACCCATACTTTTGTAAAATTCAATAAAATGAACTACTAGAAAAATGAAATTAAAAACAGATAAAACACAAGCCAAGTTTTTATTATATTCAACAGAAAAAATATTTTATAAATATAATCAGGAAAAAACATTAAGGGAGAAAATAATTTTAAAATATGTTCATTGTTCATTCAAAGTTGCATCACTGTGATTCATATAGAGAATCACTATTACACTTGAACTTGTTGTACTATCATAACAGAAATTAAAAAGTTATGAGTAAAATAAGGATTCTCTGTGCTGGAGAACTCAGACATTGTTCTTGACTACAATTCCTACCTCCCAAAGCCTCACCTACTAGTTCCCTTTCCTCCAGTGATTCTGTCATGCTACAGATGATGGGACTGATAGAGATTTGAAGGTCCAGAAGGTCCCCAGAAATTTGCCTCTTTCTGAACCAATTATTCAAGTGATTCCAAGCACCTCTCCCTCTGATGTTGCTGAGCTACACTCTCATTAACCTAAATTTGTCTTTACTGGATCCTGTCCACGCTGTAGCCTGGCAGATGTGTTCCACTGCAAATTCAAATCTACACACTTAGAATCCTACAGATTTTCCTATATAAAGCTCCTTTAAAAGTTTATAATTAGTAGATGCAAACAGATGGTGTAGAATGCATTACCTCTTTGCAGAGTCAACATCTGTAACAGACATAAATTTGGGCAAATGCTTGGCTCAAAACAGGAAATACCTATACTACAACTCTTGTCCTCTGGATATGGCTAACTGATACAAGGTTCAGTCTAATGACCCAAGCTAGGACAATCAGAGTCTACCTTTCAGGTTTTAGTAAAATTCCATGTAAACACATAAAGACAGAGGTGGTTGAAACTAAGTCATCATATGGTAGAAGTTGCTGCTAAGATACCTGGAGCTGCCCTAGTTTTTGTCATTATCATGCTTGGAGACTGTGTTTGCTTTCATTCTAACAGTGACCTCAATGTCCTTCCAATAAATCTCTGTTTTGCTTAGGTTAGCCAGTGCCAATGTCTGCTATTTGCAACCCAAAGAAACTTAACGAGTAAATCATATGGTCCTAAAAATAAATGACAATGTGTGGAAGAGGGATGCTTTATTCACCAGCCAACAAAATTGGAAGCCAAGTCCTAGAATCTAGTTAAAATGCCTTATCAGGGAGTCCTGACTTGATAGAATTGGGCACTCAGGTTTATTGGAAATCCCAAGGACTTTGGTGTTAGAAAAGCTAAATCTGAATCATAGCAATGGTTTTTCTATGTGGGATTTTGTCAAGTTAATCTACTACCTGATCAGTGCTATTGTGAGAATTAAATGAGAATGTAGGTTGCAAGTCATAGTGGAGAGCCAGCATTTATATTATTTGTGTAGGAATGGTTGAAGATAAGGCCAGAAAGACAAATTGGAGCTACATGTTGGGGAGCCTTGTATGCCACAGAGAAAAGTTAGAAGTTGATTTATTTGGGAAGTGGAAGGCATGGCATTGAAGGTCGTTGAGCAAGGGAGTGATATGATCGTTGCTGTACAGCTTGAAGATTAATGTGACACCATAATACAAGTCGGACAATTTGGAGATGGTAAATGGCAAACTCTCAGGAGTTGTTACAGTAATCCAGGTGATAGCAATGAAAACCTGAACTAGGCTGGTAACAGAGGGGGCAGAACAGGCTGGAGGTATTAGAGGTGCATAAAAGTGCAATGAGTTGGTTGTGAGACTAGCTGAAGGAGAAATGGATAAATCAAAGATTCTTGAGGTTTCAATCCTGATGGCTTGAGCTAAAAGCAAATATAATTCAGGATGCTAGAGATACTACATGAGATACAATTAAGCAAAATAGAACTATAACATTTTTACATCTTGTAACATCTTCAGTTTCTTAACCATTATTATTTGATGTGTTTCTTCATTAGTATTTGGTGCAAATCACTCCCCCATCTATGTAGTTAGCTGATTAAATTCCTCTAGAATTGTTTTATTTATTTTTTTATAAATTTATTTATTTATATTTTTGGTTGCATTGGGTCTTTGTTGCTGCGTGCATGGGCTTTCTCTAGTTGCGGCGAGCAGGGGCTACTCTTCATTGTGGTGCGTGGGCTTCTCACTGCAGTGGCTTCTCTTGTTGTGGAGAACAGGCTCTAAGCACGCGGTCTTCAGTAGTTGTGGCCTGAGGGCTCAGTAGTTGTGGCTCGCGGGCTCTAGAGCGCAGGCTCAGTAGTTGTGGCACACAGGCTTAGTTGCTCCGTGGCATGTGGGATCTTCCAGGACCAGGGCTCACACCCATGTCCCCTGCATTGGCAGGTGGGTTCTTAACCACTGTGCCACCAGGAAAGCCCCTAGAATTGTTTTAAAAGAAAGAGTTTGGCTTTTCCTCAGACATCCCATGCTTTCCTATGTATAACATGCCCTTAAATTGTGGGTATCCACTTCAACCTCACCTATGGTTGATTGAGTTATTCCTTTGTACCTGAAGTACTGCCCATTATTTCACATTAATTATCTTATTTAATTTGTTTAATCTTCACAAGCCAACTGCTTGTGGTAGACACTATTATTCTTTTTTCAAAAATAGGGAAGCAGAAGTTCCAAGAGGTGGCCATTACTCAACCCATGGCTGGACTTACTTCTTGGAATTGCCTTCTGTTAGTTTTCCAGCCACAAGAACAAATCAACATCATGGACTTGCCTCTTGAGACAAATGAAAAATGGTATGAATGATTATTCTTTCTTTCTGAAACCTAAATTAGCTTTCCTTGGAAGATTTACTAATATTTAAGGTATCCGACCAAATGTGCAGCAGGCTGTTAAAGCTGATTACTTTGAAATAAACAAAATTAAATTACAGGTAGGAGTTCTAGTATTTTTGTGGCAGTGGTTTTCAAATGTCTTTGTGCAGCAAAACACTGTGAGTCTAAGTTACAAAGCCACCAGTGACAATGGTTCTTTAAAGCAGTTGGTTCTTAGGCTTCCCTGGTGGCGCAGTGGTTGAGAGTCCGCCTGCTGATTCAGGGGACACGGGTTTGTGCCCCGGTCCAGGAAGATCCCACATGCCGCGGAGCGGCTGGGCCCGTGAGCCATGGCCGCTGAGCCTGCGCGTCCGGAGCCTGTGCTCCGCAACGGGAGAGGCCACAACAGTGAGAGGCCCACGTACCGCCAAAAAAAAAAAAAAAAAAAAAAAAAAAGCTGTTTTTTCTTATGGGTTGGGGTATGTACGGATGGCACAAAAATATTTGGGATCATGTAACATTGCAAAAGTGACCCAGATTTTTTTCCTGATACTTTAGGTAGTGTGCTGCTATCTTATCCCCTCTTGATCTCTGCAAAGAATAAAAATATTCTTCATGTGCCATATCTGTCCCCAGCTTCATCCTGAATTTGTAATTACATTAATAAATTTCAAAAAATGGTTACTGCCTAAAATCACTACAGCATGTTTCAAGGCACATTTTGAAAACAACAAGTGACTCAAATAACAGTCTTAATCATACATTTTACATTTATGTGCTCTAGCTGTGAATTAAACATGTGAAAAAAAAAAAGGTGGGCTTTAGAGGTAAGTTTAGAGTTATCTGTTAATATCTAGGTACCTGGGTGAACTCTGGTATATTTCTGGCCTTTTCAGGGTCTCAGTTTCATCATCTGTAAAATAAAGGTCTATGAAGATGAATCCCTGACACGTAGTAGGTACTCAGTAAACACTAGTTTCCTTTCTACCTAAATGTGTGACTACTCTCTGTTCTTTTCTAAGAGACTTTCTCAGTTCAAGTTTTTTCCCATCCACCACACCTGCTACATTCATGTCTGGTAGTTTTTTCTCCCATCTTCTCTTTGCCCACGCCTGTTCTTAGAAAAAATTTTGATATAATTTGAATTCAGTTCTGAAGATATCTGTGCTAATTATTTCTAGTAACTGTAGAATATCATATAAATGGTAATCTGAAGAAATGAGAGAGGATATTGGAGGATACTGTATACCTGCCTGAATTCAAAACATTTACCTATATAGGTTAAGACCTTTCACTGGATACACTTTTAATAGGGAGAGATGCATACATACAATTAACAAATCTTTACAGTAAAGGTAAGAACTCAGTCATTAGGCATGCAGCAGTGGCACTGATTGATTTTGTCCAAAGTAGGAATGAAAGGAGGAATGTGTGTCGATGTGCAGGATTGGTGCTCAAAGGATATCATTTAAACAGTGTCTTGAAGGATGAAGATCTTTTCTAGCTTAGGAAGAAAAGAAAATGTCTCAGTTAATTTACTTAAAAAGTATATTACTTTATTCCAACTTGTGCTTCCAGCTGGAAACTCTGGTCTGAGAACATTGTGCAGTCTTTGTACTGAAGTCTTAATTGTCTTCAGTTCATAAAAGCTGACTTCCCACTATCAGCTAATAATTTATGAGTCATGACGCCATTCCTATCTTAAAGATAAATGAATCATCTAGAAAGAAAAAAAATGTGAAGTTAAATTGTCTTGAAATCATTTCACTGGATTTACTTTATGTTCTGGGAATCTTGAGACCGATAGATCTCAAAGGGAATTCATAAAAAATATGGCTAATTTGCTTTATATATTTCCATTTAATGTTTTATATTTAAAAATACTACCATTTACTTTGGTGTTAAAATACTGATTCAAATTGTAACCAGATGAGTAAATGAAATATATGACAATTTTTGATATTATAATTAATGGATTTATTGACATGGATAGTCACAATGAATGACAAATGCATAAAAAGGTTAGAGTAAAATACATATTTATGTATAGTAGCTACATGTACATATTATGCTATATATATATCATATAAAGTACAATCTTTTTATTTTTCTGGAATCTTTTACACATATTTAGATGAGAAAATCTTAAATATAGTGTTCATTGAATTTTACAAAATGATCAACACATCAATGTAATGATCACCCAGTTTAAGATGTAAAGCATTAACATCAACCCAGAAGCAACTCTCATGGTCCTTTCCAGTCATTAACCCCAACAAAAATAACCACTATTAAACTATAAAGACTTTTACTACCATAGATTAATTGGGCCTGTTTTGGAAATTTATGTAAAGGGAATAATACTGTATTTTTATTTGTTTCTAGTTTATTTTAGTCAACATAATGTATGTTGTTGAATGTAAGAGTGATATATGCCTTATATATGATTTAGTTGAATGAATATTCTCCAATGAATATATGCTTTCTATAGTTGTGGATGGATACTTGAGTATTTTTTTTTTTTTCCATTTTTGACTATTAAGAATAATGGTTCTAGGGGCTTCCCTGGTGGCACAGTGGTTGAGAGTCCGCCTGCTGATGCAGGGGACATGGGTTCGTGCCCCAGTCCAGGAAGATCCCACATGCCGCGGAGCGGCTGGGCCCGTGAGCCATGGCCGCTGAGCCTGCACGTCCGGAGCCAGTGCTCCGCAACGGGAGAGGCCACAACAGTGAGAGGCCCGCATACCTCAAAAAAAAAAAAAGAAAAAAAAAAAAAAAGAATAATGGTTCTATATACATTCTTTTTTTATTATGTAAGTTTCAGGTGTACAGCATTGTAATTTGACATCTGTGAACACGACAAAGTGATCACCACAAGTCCAGTTGCAATTCATCACCATGTAGTTGACCCCCTTCACCCATTCTGTCTACTCTCCAACTTCCTTCCCCTCTGGTAACCACTAATCTGTGCTCTGTAGCTATGAGTCTATCTTTCTTGTATTTTGTTTGTTCTTTTGTGTTTTCAGATTCCACATATGAATGATATCATATGGTATTTGTTTTTCTCTGTCTGACTTATTTCACTTAACATAATACCTTTAAGGTCCATCCCTGTTGTCACCAACAGCAGGATTCTATCCTTTTTTATAGCTGAGTAGTACTCCATTGCATATAGATACCACATATTTTTTTATTCATTTATCCATCTATGGGTACTTAGGTTGTTTCCATATCTTGACTATTGTTAATAATATTGCAATGAATATTGGGGTGCATATATCTTTTTGAATAGTGTTTTCATGTTTTTCAGATAGATACCCTGAAGTGGAATAGCTGAGTCATATGCCAGTTCTATTCTAAATTTTCGGAGGTATCTCCATGCTGTTTATCATAGGGGCTGCACCAATTTACAGTCCCACCAACAGTGTAGAGGGTTGCTTTTTCTCTACATACTCTCCAATATTTGTTATTTTTTTCTTTTCAATAATAGACATTCTAACAGGTGTAAAGTGACATCTCATTGTGGTTTTGATTTGCATTTCCCTAATAATTTTTTTAAAATTTTAATTATTTTTTATTTTTATGGCTGCATCAGGTCTTAGTTATGGCACATGGTATCTTCACTGAGGCATGTGGGATCTTTCGTTGTGGTGTGCAGGCTTTTCTCTAGTTGTGGCATGCAGGTTTTTTCTTCTCTAGTTGTGGTGCGCAGGCTCCAGTGTGCATGGGCTCTGTAGCCTGCTGCACATGGGCTCTCTAGTTGAGGCACATGAGCTCAGTAGTTGTGGCATGTGGGCCTAGTTGCCCCGTGGTATGTGGGATCTCAGTTCCCCAACCAGAGATTGAACCCTCATCCCCTGCATTGGACAGCAGATTCTCTACCACTGGACCACCAGGCATTTCCCTAATAATTAATGATGTTGAACATCTTTTCATGTGCCTGTTTGGCATCTGTATCTCTTCTTTGGGAAAGTGTCTACTCAGATCCTCTGCCCATTTTTTTTTCTTTAATCAGGTTGTTTGTTTTTTGTTGTTGTTGACTTGTATGAGTTCCTCATATATTTTGAATATTAACTCCTTATCAGATATATGATTTACTAATATCTTCTCCCATTCAGTATGTGTCATTTTTGTCTTGATGATGGTTTCCTTCACTGTGCAGAACTACACTGTGATGTAGTTCTATTTGCTTATTTTCACTTTTAATTCCCTTGCCTTTGGGGTCAGATACATAGAAACATAGTTAAGATCAATGTCAGTGAGGTTACCCACCTATATTTTCTTCTGGGAATCTTATGGTTTCAGGTCTTACATTCAAGGCTGTAACCTATTTTGGGTTAAGTTTTGTATATGGTATAAGATAGTGGTCTAGCATTATTCTTTTGCATGTGGCTGTCCAGTTTTCCTAACACCATTTATTGAAGGGGCTATCCTTTCTCTATTGTATGGTCTGTGCCCTTTGCTGTAAATTAATTGTCTATATATATGTAGGTATATTTCTGGATTCTAAATTCCATTCCATTGATCTGTGTGTCTGTTTTTGCTAGTACCATACTCTTTTGATTACTATAGCTTTGTAGTATAGTTTGAAATCAGGGCACATGATACCTTCAGCTTTGTTCTTTCTCAAAGTTGTTTTGATTAGTAAAGATATTTTGTGGTTCCATACCAAAGTTAGAATTATTTGTTCTAGTTCTGTGAAATATGCCATTGGAATTTTGATAAGGATAGCATTGAATCTGTATATTGCTTTGAGTAGTATGGACATTTTAACAATATTAATTCTTTCAGTCCATAAACACAAAATATCTTTTCCATTTATTTTTGTCATCTTCAATTTCTTTCATCAGTGTCTTTTAGTTTTTAGTGTACAGTTCTTTCCCCTACTTGGTTAAATTTATTAGTAGGTATTTTATTCTTTCTGATGAAATTGTAAGTGGTATTATTTTCTTAATTTCTCTTTCTGATAGTTTGTTATTAGTGTATAGAAAAGCCACAGGTTTCTGTATATTGATTTCATATCCAGCAACTTTACTGAATTCATTTATTAGTTCTAGCATTTTTTTTTGTAGAGTCTTTAGCATTTTCTATACATAATTATCATGTCATCTGCAAATAGTGACAGTTTAAGTTTTTCCTTTCCAATGTTAATGTCTTTTATTTATTTTTCTTGCCTAATTTCTGTAGCTAGAACTTCCAATACTATGTTGAATAAAAGTGATGATAGTGGGCATTTGTGTCTTGTTCCTAATCTTAAAAGAAAAGCTTTCAGCTTTTCAGCACTGAGTGTGATGTTAGTTGTGGGTTTGTCATATATGGCCTTTATTATGTTGGGGTACATTTATGTACCTTATAAAATGAGGTCTATTTTTACTTTGTTGAGAATTTTTAATCATAAGTGAATACTGAATTTTGTGAAATGCTTTTTCTGCATCTATTGAGATGAGCATAAGATTTTTATCCTTCATTTTGTTAATGTGATACATCATGTTGATTGATTTGTGGATGTTAAACCATCCTTGCATTTCTGGAATAAATCTCACTTGATCAAGGTGTATGTTCTTTTTAATGTATTACTAGATTAGGTTTGCTATTATTTTGCTGAGGATTTTTGCATCTTGGTACATCAAGGTTATTGGCCTGTAATTTTCTTTTTTCTTTTTCCTTTTTTTTTTTTTTTGGTGTCCTTGTCTGGTTTTGGTATCATGGTAATGTTGGCTTCATAAGATGTTTGGAAGGTTTCTATCCTCTTCAATTTTTTGGAAGAGTTTGAGAAAAATGGGTATTAAATCTTCTATACTTATTTGATTTAATGGTTAAAAGAGTGAGATCTGAAGTCCTACTGCTTAACCTCAAATCCCAATTCCAAAACATATTAATTGTGTACTCTTGGACAAGTTATTCAGCTATATTTGCCTCAGTTTCTCCATCTGTAAAATGGGTAATTATGTCTACCTCATTGGTTAATCTGAGCATTTATTATGGTAAAGAATGCAAAGTCCCTGAAACAATGCCTAACACATGGTGAGAACTCAATATCTATATTTGTTTTTCATTTACTATTTTTTTTGCCTTGGATTGTTTGTATATTTTTAATGTTGCCATTTCTATATACAGCATTATAATTTCTGTAGTACATTTTTGTCTACTCCACTTTCTTCAACTGTTCTGTGTTTTTTTTAAATTTTGCTGAAATATGTAGATGTGGAAGTCTTTCAGAATAGGTTTGTGGATAATGAATTTTTTTGATTCTTTAGTGTCTAACAATGCCTCTCTATTCAGTGCCATTGCATTTGAAGGTAGTTTGATTAGAGGTACATTTCTAAATTCTGATGAGCATTTTTCTTCAGAACTTTGTTATCCTTTAGTTATTTACCTGGTGTTCTGCCTCAAGCTTGCTCCTTCTCCCAGAGCTCAGTGGCTCTTACCTTAGCACTCTCTTGGAGTGCCCCTATACTCTCAGCTTGGGAGCCTCTTTCCTATGCAGATGTCTCAGCTCTTTGGGCTTCCACTTTCAATTGAGCCCATCCACGTGTTACACGGTAACGCAACTTTGACTTTCCACACTACTATGGATTTAGCTTTATATTTTTATATTTTCATGTTATTTCAGGCAAGGATAATATCTTGAACAGAAAATAAGATTGTTTTTGCACATAGTCCTTAACATTTTATTTATTTTATCCCTTATAATTTAATATTGGGAACAATGTGAGTTTATTCAGAGATCTGTGCTCACACTCTAGCTCTGCCTCTATAATAGCTGTATACCCACCACCAAGCAATAGATCCCCTTTTTAGTTCTAATATTCTCATCTCTAGTAAGGAACTAGTTATCGTAGGGTGGTAATAAATGTATAGAGAAAAGCAGTCAATTAATTCAATGCCAACCAGGTGTTCCTCTGTAAGTTTTGTGGGAAATGGGGCCAGGGTTGTATGACCAGGAAGCTTGGGTTTCTAACTATTGCTAGCATGTCCTTTGTCAGTGAGTGACCTTGGGCATGCGATTCCAACTTTTTGAGACCCAATTTCTCCTCGTTTTAAAAATAAGGGTTAGGGGCATTGTGTAAAACAATTAAAATCCTACAAAATCCTTAAAGAACCTTGTAGTTCCAGTAGCCTATGTTTCTAGGCTTAACTTGAGCTGGCACTATTTAGCTACTGCTGAGTTAAAGTGTATGTGTGTGTGTTATGTGTCTGTGTGTGTTTGCTTTTATGTCTGTGTTATGTGTATAAGTGGGGGGCTCCTGAAGGAAAATTTATGTTTAGTGAAGACATTATTTTTGGTGTTGAAATTAAATGGTTCTTTTGGAATGAATTTAGCTTTGATCTATTTATTTATGTTGGCAGAGCTATCCAAAATGTACTAGGGAGAGGGGGATGCTGTTGAGTGGGTGTTTGAACAGACGCCGTTTTGCATATTTATCTGTCATCTCTTCTGGCCCTGGGGGAGCCTGAGGCTTCTGCCTTGCCTAGTTCCTCTGCTGGGCAAGTCCAGAGGCTGCCTCTTCCCTTCATTCTCTCTCTTTTTTCTCCCTTGGTATTCATTCACACTTTTTAAAATTAATTTTTATTGGAGTACAGTTGCTTTACAATGTTGTGTTAGTCTCTGCTGTACAACAAAGGGAATCAGCTATACGTATACATATATCTGTTTTCATTCACATTTTGAGAGATTTTAAAAACTGATTTCAGAGGGAGTCTATGCCATACAGAGTTATTGTTTATATTTTGAATCATTTATGTTTCTTAAAGAATTATCATTGCTCTTTAAATAGATAATTTTAGAAATCTCCTTTGTACATCTCACTGGAGCAAAAAAGGATTTCTTACCTAGTAATTAATTACAGGGGAAAAGAGCATCCACCGCAGGTTTTATTACATTCTTTGCCATTAGGGATGGTCCCTGTACTGCTGTTGAAATCCCTTTCTGCACTGGGCCACTTTAGATATAGCTTCATTTAATTCGTATTCTGACCCCACAAATTCTGTACAGAAGCT
This sequence comes from Delphinus delphis, assembly GCF_949987515.2. NCBI lineage: Eukaryota > Metazoa > Chordata > Mammalia > Artiodactyla > Delphinidae > Delphinus > Delphinus delphis. The sequence goes on from NC_082687.1 coordinate 69,993,310, forward strand.
TATATTTAATCTTTGAGTATATTTTACAGTGCCCTTCTTTTCCACTTCAGTCTTCTGTAAATTTAATATTTTAAATTAAAAAAACACATTTATTAAGCACTAGACACTGGGCATAGTGGAAAAGACCAAATGTGTGCTTGCCCCATGGAGCTTAGATATTAATAAAGACACATGAATAAAGAATTAGACACACATATGTGTATGTAGTTATAGATTCTGATAAGATTAACTAAGCAAAAGAGCTGGCAGCTAGGAAAGAAATTAGCCTAGTTGGGGAATTACTTTGTTAAGAGTCAGGGAGTCAGGGAAGGTTCTTCTGGAAACAATATATAAAATGAGACCTAGAAGATGAAAAGAAGAGTAAGCTGAAGAGTTGGGATAGAATGTTCTGTTGGGAGAGATGTTATTTAAACATTTAGGGCAGGACCATAATTCATCTCCTGGTCAATTAGTTCTAATATTTAGAAGAACACCCTGATAGGTCTCACTGGATCTTTTTTTGGTTGAATACGGCTCAAATGGGGGAATGTGAAAGGATTAATCCTCAAAATTTACAAGCAGCTCACGCAGCTCAATATCAAAAAACCAAACAACCCAATCCAAAAATGGGCAGAAGACCTAAATAGACATTTCTCCAAAGAAGATGTACAGATTACCAACAAACACATCAAAGGATGCTCAACATCACTAATCATTAGAGAAATGCAAATCAAAACTACAATGAGGTATCACCTCACACCAGTCAGAATGGCCATCATCAAAAAATCTACAAACAATAAAGGCTGGAGAGGGTGTGGAGAAAAGGGAAACCTCTTGCACTGTTGGTGGGAATGTAAATTGATACAGCCACTATGGAGAACAGTATGGAGGTTCCTTAAAAAACTAAAAATAGAACTACCATATGGCCCAGCAATCCCACTACTGGGCATATACCCTGAGAAAACCATAATTCGAAAAGAGTCATGTACCACAATGTTCATTGCAGCTCTATTTACAATAGCCAGGACATGGAAGCAACCTAAGTGTCCATCGACAGATGAATGGATAAAGAAGATGTGGCACATATATACAATGGAATATTACTCAGCCATAAAAAGAAATGAAATTGAGTTATTTGTAATGAGATGGATGGACCTAGAGTCTGTCATACAGAGTGAAGTAAGTCAGAAAGAGAAAAACAAATACCGTATGCTAACACATATATATGGACTCTAAAAAAAAAAAAATGGTCCTGCAAAACCTAGGGCAGGACAGGAATAAAGATACAGATGTAGAGAATGGACTTGAGGATATGGGGAGAGGGAATGGTAAACTGGGACGAAGTGAGAGAGTGGCATGGACATATATACACTACCAAATGTAAAATAGATAGCTAGTGGGAAGCAGCCTCATAGCACAGAGAGATCAGCTCGGTGCTTTGTGTCCACCTAGAGGGGTGGGGTAGAGAGGGTGGAAGGGAGATGCAAGGAGGAGATATGGGGATATATGTATATGTAAAGCTGATTCACTTTGTTATAAAGTAGAAACTAACACACTATTGTAAAACAATTATACTCCAATAAAGATGTTTAAAAAAAACTTTTTAGTCACCTTACAGAAGAAAATAGTTCATTAAAAAAAAAAAGCAACAAAGCATAGTTGCTCTACATGGCAACATAAGAGTTTGAGATTATGAAATGAGGATAGAGGTGAGGATAAAGGAAAGGTATGGAAGAGAAATATGTGAGGAGGGCCTGCAGATGAGGCACCTATCAATAACAGAAAGCTAGAAGCGTAGAGAATGATACATGGAGAAATTTCTAGTGGAGGAAATAGTCCATAACTTTGCAGACACAGTGATGATTGATGTTGAATGTAAAATTGTTTCTTGCCCTTTGATTATTCTCTTACATATATCAATGTTCTATAAAATCTGACAAACACACTAGCTTTAGGCTTTGTGGTACTTCACGAAAAATGAAAGAAGTTAGTCTCAACAAGCTTCCTGGGGCAATTGCAGGAGCCACGTAAGAGGTGAGGCTCAGGCTGCCGCATGGATGGCATAGGAGCAATTTAAAGGCTCACCACCAAGTATTTAATTGGATAAAAACAGAGGATATTTATTTGTATACTCAAGAAAAAGGTGTTCCTGGAAACCTGGAGAATTGGGAATATCTAGACCAGTGGTTCTCAGGTGGGAGTGATTTTTTTCTCCAGGGAACATTTGACAATGTCTGCAGACAATTTTAGTTACCATCGATTGGGGTCGGGGGGTGGGAGCTCGTGGGATTTAGTGGGTATAGGCCAGGGATGCTGCTACACATCCTACAATGCACAGGAAAACCTCCTCCCCGCTGCCCATCCACACGAAACATTATCTGTCCCAAAATGTCAACAGTGCTGAGGCTGAGAAACCCCGATCTAAACTGAAGGCATTTTGTCATTCTTATTTCCTAATCCTGTTAAAAATATTGGTTAAAAAATGAGTCATAAAGAATTTATATAAGCTCTATGTTAGATCAATCTGTGATACAATTTACCTTCCACAGTATCAAACAAAACCATGTATAAACTCACAATTTTCTTGCAGTCAGAACCAAGGTTATAACAGATATACCAGGTTGGTACTAGTAGGCCTAGACAAGAGAGCATGGAAAGTAAATAAAATCCATTCCTGCATACAGAAATTATTTCAAAATGGCAGTTTCATTGATCCACATAGACCAAAAGAAATGACATAAATTGAATTTTGAAGAAGGAGCATGCATGAGATCTGTGCAGAAGGGCGTGGAGGCACATGGCATTCGTATTATAAAGGAGGGTCTGTGGTATGTACACTGGATGAGGGAAAAGAAAAGAAGAGACTCTAGTGAGGAATCTATGGTGGTAGGCTTGGTGAACCTTGATCAAAGTTCTGCTAATATGAAGAAGAATCTGGAACAATGCTGGTGTTCTTATAACATTTCTTGAATGGATAACTAAGTAGAGTGGATATGACTTGATGATAAACAGGGCGTGGGGCAGTAAGAAAAATCTAAGGTGATTCTGAAATAGAGCACTGGATGAATGGCTGTGTCTAGGAGTCATATATGAAGGAGCAGATTTACAAGAAGGATGTGGAAGATTAGTTGGAGGTCTGGAGTTCAAGAGACAGTCCCAGGTTAGTACTAGAGATTGGGAAGCATTTACATAACAGATAATCACTTAGAAGTGCACTAGATAGCTATTTTACTGACATTCCAGTTTAACCGACAGAAACATCAAGTTAACCTGCCAGTACATTCAGGTGCGATGGCAAGACCATTTAGTATTACCTCAGATGTTTTAACAAGTATTGAATACAAACAAAACCCACTCTCCTTGGAAGCAGGTACCTTGGAAATGCAACACACTTGTTATGACAGTGCGGCCAATACTCACATTTTTAGATTTCCTCTTTAGGAATTACCTAGAACATTTACAGATCTTCTCTAGGAAAATCATCTTTTCAGGAATGCATTTAAATACATATGCTGTTTGAAAATTACAAAATAAAAGTAATAACAATAACAACTAATATTGAGTACATACTGTGTGCAGTAAGCACTGCAGTAAGAGCTTAATGAACGTTATAATATTTAGTCTTCATAACCACCCAATAAGCTAAATATATTTAATATTTTTTAGTTGAAGAAACAGGCTTGGAGGAGTTAAAATAATTTGCCCAAGGCCACAGGGGTCTGCCTGACTCTCCAAGCCAGTCTTTTGGATAGCTTGAATAATAATAATTTGATCTTAAAATATAAGTATAGAATAATAAAACTCATTTCTAAGATATCCCTGGAGAATCTCCAACGGCCTCAATAAGGGGAATTCTCAAGGCCACTGAAGTGTGTATAGCCTATTAAAAGATTATTTTGAGGAATAATCTCCAATTAGGTTACATTTTGTTTGGGTAGTGTTTGATTAATAATTTTAATTATTTTTCTGTCACCTATTTCATTCAAATTGTAGGATAAAAAAGAAAACTGAATTATGACTTCTACTCATTTGGAATTTAATCACAAACCACTTTTATTCTTTTGTTTCCAGATTTGTTCCTTTTGTCTTCTCTAGATAACGTCCTGAGGCAAGTGACTGACTTTTTAATCCTTTCACATCACAGAATCTTGCAGAGGACTTTCTATAGAAGAGATTCAATTAAAACTTGAGGTGAATCAAGTTAACATATTCAGTATTTTCAAACATAAAGAAAAACATACATGTATACACACACACACGCATGCATGCTCGCACACATGCACACTAAGAATGAATTCATATACCTTTGGTATACTCCAAGTTCTAACCATAAGTAAACTTTCCAAAAGTCGCCCAAGAAATTATTTACAAAGGCTGGTAACATAATAAATATTAATTATTAAAGCGAATAGCTTCTAAAATTTGTAATTCCATTAATAGTACATATACAGAATATCTTTAGGTCCTAATTTGATGTCTAGCTGCTAATGTCTTGCTTTGTGCTGGGTATGATAGAGGAAACGGCATGGATATGATCTGAATATGATATGATATGAGTTATATGATACGATGGAGGAAACAATATGGATACGATCTGAATATGATATGTGTTATACGATATGACAGAGGAAACGATATGGATATGATCTGAATATTATATGATATGAGTTATACGATATGATAGAGGAAACGATATGGAGATGGATATGATAGAGGAGGAAGTTCATCTCTACTTTTTTTTTTCTTGCCTTAGAGAGGGGTAGTTATATGAAGAGGGAAGGAAAAGAATATAAATTAAAACAAAACAACTCTAACCCCTCCCCTGCAAAATAAAACCTCCAAAACCAATTTCCCTCAGTAATATCTTTTCTGTTGTTAAATTCATGAAAGGAGAGATACTTAGTACACACAGTGTCTGAAGAGTCAAGCTATTTTTTTTCAATTCTTGAAAACATCTGCGGCCATTTCTATGATCAGTTATCAAAATGTGCATCAAGTCTTTGTTTTTTAGGTGATTTTGTGAGCATTTAAGGAAGAAGGTCAACAGATGCTAAAAGCTCACTGGGAGATAATCTAGTTCAGTATTTATTTTTACTGGATATATTAGCTATTAATTGCCTTACTTTCTAATGTGTGAAAGCATGATTAAGAATGTTATGGGGTCACCTCTTGGAATTAAGTCGTGCTCTACAAGAGTCAATACATAGACTGACTTTTTATCACGGACCCACATTCCATCATCTTTTAGAGATACTACTACAATTCTGAGCTCTGTTTAGGGAGAAGCAATATAAATACTTATATTAGCACATTAGCTAACATATTGTTGACTTTTTCTATATGACCCTGACCACAGGGCCTCATCGTTCACTGTAATTGAGATGAATATAACCTAGTTGATTATGGAATGGAATGTTTGTTCTCCTTATTGGTATTGATCTTTTATAACTGGAAGAGACATTATCTGTGTTTTTTAAAGATTGTTTAATATATATTTACAATATTGATTATAGCTGAAAATTGTTTATACAATATGTCACAAAGGTAATTAAATAAAAACTATGCATATTCAATATATAAAAGTAGCTATTCATATTATTGCAGTATGGAACTAGCAGTATTTCTAAGGGTTTAATATATGTTTGCCTTAAAGTACAAACATGAGATATCAGAAAAACCAGCTTCAGGATCATTGGTTAATACTCTTTAAAATGTATAGTTTCCTAGGCACTGTGGCTAGTATAATTTTAGTAAAATACCCTAGAATCAAACAAAGCCAGGATGTCACTCAAAATCCAATAGGAACTAATTTTAAATATACATAAAATCTGTGGTGCTGCCAGACCAGAAAATGAAGCATAGAATATGGAATTCCATCTACATAGTTCAGATGGTGAAATACAAAATTGGGAGGCATTGCATGAACTATTCAAGGGCATCTCACTTTGGTGCCTTCAGAGACAGATTTGAAGAAAATACAGTGTCTTAAGAGAGCCAAAGAAATGCAAAATCAGAAGAAGATTAAAGTTAAATGAGTATGTAGATAACTGAAGCCCAGTGGACTAATATAAATGTGTAACTTGAATTTAGGGAATGAGGATTGTAAAACCACACACCTTTGTAACTATGGAGTCTGTTTAGTGAGCATTTAAGTATTTTCTAGTTTTGTCTTGGGAGAAAAAAAGAAAAGAAAGAAAAGGGAATGAAACTCACCTTCCTGCCACATCTTTCTTTATATACAACCTCATTTTTCAGACATGAAAATTCTAGTTTGCTTGGGAAAGCATACTGGCCACTTTATTGGGTAAATGTGTTTTATCAAAGCTTAATATGATAAAGCAAATCAAACATCCAGTATGAACACTTTTATGTTAAGGGAAAAAAATTTGTGTACTTTTGGTAAATTAAAGTGCTTGTACTGTTTATTTTTGTTATAGTATCTAACTTGTAATTTCAATTTAAAATGTTTAAGGAAGAAATTAATTATAGGTTGAGATTTTAATTTGAAAATAAGAATATAAGTCTACTGCGTGAGAACAGCATGAGAATAATTTTGAGTTTAATATTTACTATACTTATAAGTACAATTTATTAGGTGTAAAAGAAATACTTAAGAATTTGTGAGAGTTTTGTTTGTTAGAAGAGTTTTTGCCACCCTTTTCCATTTTGTGCACATATAGACACAAGGGCTCCAGGCATTCAAGATCCCACCCAGCCATCCCGAGGTCAGAGGAAATAAATAAGCTTTGTAATCCCTGCACAGCACACCCATATGCTTTCACATCTGCATTGAGAATGCTCTCAGTGAGATAGTTAGGTTATGGATAAAAACTGAATGTTTAAAATTATAAATGTAGATTAAGTGTTTTGGTTAGATACGGTTATAAATTAGGCAAAATACTGATCAAAGGCCATCTTTAAAGTGATAGTTACACGTTAACTGGATTCATAATTAGAGAAAAAGATTGTAAATTGACTTGAAAAGTTTAATGGGTAACTTAGGTGGCAGATTAGGGATCAAAAGTACTTTCCTGCCTGAAATAACTAAAAAACCAGGCAAGCAATGTGAAACAACAGTTTGAAAGAAATTGATCATTAGGCAATGAAGGACAGTGAGCCCTGAGACGAGAAACAAATGAGGTGAGCCTTTTGATTACTCCAGCCTACTTCCAGGAGACAGTTTCCAGGTTGTACCATGGAAAGTACATTCCAGACTTTTTCTTGGGTTAAGGAGACATAACTGGGAGTTCAGGGAGGCCAAAGCAGCTACATTTTGCAGAGCAGAATACCAGAGAAAGGAGAGCTCCCTGGAGGAACAACCAGAACCCTGAGAGGTACTCCCTGAGAGGTACTCCCTGGAGTTTTCAGCTGAGGTCTGATCAGCACACATGTGTGCAGAAACTCTTCAAGGCTGAGGAAGAAACATCTGAAAAGATTAGAGGAAATAATACTTGGAACTCACACAGGATCTCGAACAGTACTGGTCCCAACAGCCAGAGTGGAAAGCTTTGCAAATCACAGGACATGGGGTAGATCACTAAGAAGGTTCTTACATGAGTAGTGGGGAAAAATTCACCCTAGACTATACCCTGATCCTGCCAAACAAACCTTACACAGATCTAAAAGGATCAGACTGCTTTCAGGTTACCTAGTGGTTTGCCATAACAAAGCTCAAGAATTTTATTGGAATACCAACATATTAAGCATTCCCAAAGGTAAAATGTACAAGTTCTGGTATCTGATCAAAAGTCACCACACATGCAAATAAGCAGGAAAATACTAACCATGACGAGAAGAAAACTCAATCAAAACTTATCCAGAATGGCACAGATAAACTATTAGATAAGGAACAAGAAAACAATTTACAAAAATTAAATTGATTCCTGATAAAAACCCTCAACGAATTAGAAATTGAAGAAAATCTTCTCATTTTGATAAGGGATATATTTGAAAAATCTACAATTAATAACCTATTTTTTTAATGTACAGAAACTTTGAACTGATATTTCAGTAAAGATGAGATGCAGTTGTCAAATAAGTGCATGAAAGTCTCCACATTAGTAGTCAGAGTGAATTGCAAATTGAAAGCACAATGAGAAACTTCTACATGCTTATTGGAATTAAAACTAGTCTAAAATTAAAAAGATAGACCATACCAAGCATTGGTAAGGATATGAGGCAGAGGGACCCTTGCATACTAAGTGGGGATGTGAAATGGTACAACCACTTTGGAAAACAATTTGTCATTTTCATAAAAAAATTAAACATATCCTATTTACCACATGACAGCTGTTACCACTTTTAGGTATTTCCACAAAAGAAATGAAAGCATATGTACATGCAAAGACTTGTACAAAAATGTTTATATCAGCTTAATTGGTAATAACCAAAATCTGGGAACAATCCGAAAGTCCATCAATAGGCAAATGCATAAACCGATTGCGGTATATTCAGACAATGTAATAATACTACTCAGCAATAAAAAGGAATGAACTATTAATATATACATAACACGAATGAATCTCAAGATAATTATTCTGAATGAAAAAAGCCAAATAGGGCTTCCCTGGTGGCGCAGTGGTTGGGAGTCCGCCTGCCGATGCAGGGGACAAGGGTTCGTGCCCCGTTCCGGGAGGATCCCACATGCCGTGGAGCGGCTGGGCCCGTGAGCCATGGCCGCTGGGCCTGTGCATCCGGAGACTGTGCTCCGCAGCGGGAGAGGCCACAGCAGTGAGAGGCCCGCGTACTGCAAAAAAAAAAAAAAAAAAAAGAAAAAAGCCAAATATTTCTCCCTTTAAAAAGCAAAAACTCCAAGAACCTGTTCCATATATCATTCCATTCATATAAAATTCTACAAATGTAACTGATATCTAGTCACTGAAAGCAAATCAGTAATTGCCTAGAATGGGAGGTAAGGTGTAGAGAGGGGGGGAAAAGGAGAATTACAAATGTGAATGGGAAATTTTGGGGGGGTGATGAATGTAGTATTATCTTGATTTTGGTGATAGCTACATGGGAGTACTTATCAAATACACAATTTAAACATACGGAATTTATTACATGTCAATTATATTTCAGTAAAGCTATGTAGAAAGTCTTAAGAGAAATCTGCATTTCTGAATTCATTACTTTAATAAATTGATTTTTAATTTTAAAAATAAAAATATTTGTAAATTCTTCTCTATAAATAAAAGCTCTCAAGTGCATTAAAAAAATTGATGCTGTCAGATGTAAACCAGCCTAATTAAAACTCTTGGTTGTGGGGTTCAGAAATTTCTACAATTTTAATAACAGTCCCAGTCGAGTCTTATGCACATAAGCTTTGAGAATCATGCCTTAAAATGGTCAGAAACCTTACAGATTTTACATTTGGCACAAATCATTGAGCATCTTTTAATTCCCTGAACAATTTCACAATTTTAGCTTAGAAGTTTTCCAAAGGATGAAAAATAATTGAATTGTTTGGCCAGGAAGATGATAAAATGTATTCAAGGATAACTAAGCCATAAACTTGCTTGTTATTTTATACAATTATACATGCTGGAAAAACATTAGAAACAATTACATAAGAAACCCCCCATTGGGGTTCTGTGTGGCAAATATCACTCTGGAGTGGTGTGGAAGTATTACTTTTGGAGTTTCTCTCATTAATACACGAGGGTATAGTAGAAAGGGAAATGGTTAGGAGCAGAGAAGATACATAGGCTGTCTCCGTTGTATTTCTGCTTACCGATTGAATGCCCTTGAGAAGAACAGGGTGGTGAAGTGTTTGAAAAGAGGAATTTGGGGGAGAGATGTTAGTGGAGGATACAGAGAAGTGTCAAGAGGAGAGCAATGAGAACAGGATATCACAGTGCCAAAAGAGGAGTCTTGTTGAATGTATAAGGAGCACTGGTATGTGGTTATAATAGGATTTATTGTGTATATAGTTTTCTTTTTTTCTTCTGCCAGGAAAACCGACTGAATCATAATTATCTCAATAGCTTGGGAGATTCTTACTTTTGAAGTTAGTAAAATAATTCTCATCATTATGTACGTTTTTATTTTTTATAATTTTTTTAATGAATCTAGGATGGCAAGAACATTCTCTCTAGTGGCATTCTGATGGCTATTAATGCTCAGTATTCCTCATTGCCTAGGTCTGAATGGGATGTACATCATTTTCCTAAATCACAGAGCTGTCTCTCAAAGTCCTGATTTTCATTCAGAGTGGTAACTGGCAGGACGTGGATTCTGGAATTGTTTACAGATTCTCTCTGTTGAATAATTGTTATTGAATATGTAGTAGGGACTTTGCAATCAGGCTAATTCAATGAAGGGTGTTTCTTTCTTCTGAAAAGGGATTAAAGCTTGTAAGGATTCATTAATGTAATGCATGTAAAGCACTTCACCATTGCTTGGAACATAGTGATTGTCTAATAACTATTAGCTATTAGAAATAGTATGGAGGCAACATGGCATAGTTGAAAGTCATCAAATTATGAAGCTGGAGACCAAAATGCTAACAGCCTAAGTACAGACATTTGGGAAAATTTATCCCACTCAGGGTTTCTTTACTTAATCTATCAAATGGATTAATATAATCTCTGACTAGGAACTAGATCAGATGGACATGTTGAGGTCCTTTCCAGGAGTAGGTTCTGTTCTACCAAAAGAGGACCCCAAATAACAAAATGAAATGTCCTGAGGGATTAGATAGAGACATACTTGGAAAAGCTACATGAAGATGACATTCACAAGATACATCTTAGAGGTGTTGATTCTGTTGAGGCTACTGAGTTGCGATTTGCTGCTTGTCCCCCCCAATAATTCCCTTTTGAAACATTTTGTAATAATACAGTGTCACCATAGAGGACAATAGAATGAGCAACACTTGGTTGTGCAAGGAGCTGAAAGAAGAAAAGTAATGAGTTGAGGAGAACTGCTAAACAGATTGAGTACCAAGGTTGCTGATCCATTCCTGATTCCAATTAACCTTAATTTGTCTAGAGGCTCAGCAACATCAAATGAATATAACTGGCCAATTAGCAGACCAGCAACGTGAGTTCAGCTCACCAAAGGCTGTTTATCACTGGACATGATGAGGGCTCACCTGCTAATTCTATGGTGTCAGGGCACGGCTCTGTCTTGTAGAGCTCCTTAACTTGGGAGTTATAGAATGTACACATTCTGAGATACTGAGTGTAGGGATTGCAGGAGGAACGACCTGCACTTCATCGGGAGATTTTATTAGTAAGTACAACTGCAGCTACTTACAAGCAAATATTAATAAGACTACCGCTTAAGCCCATGAGGTTTAAACTATGATTCTTTGCCACATACAGTTCTTAGAAGGGACTCAGTGTTCAACAAATGCTAATGAATATGCTTCTTTCATTTTTAAACTTTACCAAGTATTTCCTTAGTGCATATCCATTGCTCTTGCCAAAAATCCTTTCTACCTACTAGGGTAAAAATATGATATATTGTATTTTAAACAGGATTTTTGAAACACAGACCCACAGACTTGTTGAAGGTAACATCATTTCCTTCCTGGACAGCCATCATCTGATGTCTTGTTTAAAGGTGAAACCCTTTGGTCACTATCAGAACAAACTGCAATAAAATCTATCTCATGTCATTACTGGTTAACAAATTTGAATTTACCATGTCCAAAATTATTTATACAAATTCCCTAATAGGCAGAAATAGCAACATGCTGTTGATTCTTTATGAAAATTATGCAGAAAGTGGACTTGGGTTCTTATTAGGACAGGAGGCGACCTGGTGAGGTCTTAAAATGAGACCGGGAAGCAGCAACTAATTTCAGCTCTGATAATAACTTGATTGTGGCCTCAGGTCACTCATTTAAATTCAGGAAGCCTCCAGTTTTGTCATGGTGATAATAATGTATGTCTACTTCCCACATGTGTTGTGGAGATTAATTATTTAATGTTTGCCAAGTGCTTTGAAGATGAAGACTAAAGACTAGATGCTAAGTTTATTACTTGGAATAGGCTATATCAGGAAACTGCATTCTTTTTCAATGGTGAGCGCTGGTGTGCAGAAAGGGGAGTTTGAAGGGAGACCAGGTGAAAGTGTGAAAGAATTGAAGATGAAACAGCCACTTCTCAATGAATCAGGATTTCTTTTTCTGCCCTCTACTTTTGAAGAAATGTGTTTGACAGCCAAGCACAACAGGAATGTATTTAAAAGTTTGTCTAGAAAATATCTCCAGCACCAAAGCAGTGTCAGTTCGATTTTCTACCATACCTACATTAACTGCACAATGAGAGTTCATTGTCTAAATAATAGCTCTTAGGCAAGAAGAATTTCCCACCACAAAGAATTTACTGTTTTATGTTGAATCTACTTTTGAAGTAAGAATTTGGACACATTAAAATTGTTGGTTTGAGCATAATTTTAAATTAAGCAACAAATAATATTATGATTTCTGAAAGTGGTAGAAACCAAAAGGATTTTCTAGCTAAGTATAATGAAACAGAAAATCATAAAGATCACTTCAATCTCTCATGTCCATCTATTTCTTAAGCATTTAAGTGTGCAAAGAGTTTACTCTAATTAATAGATGAGTGTTCATGAAATCTCTATTCTATTGGAAGGATTCTATGGAGGCAAATGTAAGGTTAGCAATTGTTCACGCTAAAGCAGCACTGTGTTTTAGCTATCATGAGTCAATAGCCACAGACTTGAGTGACCAAACCCTTTAAAAATTTTAATTTCTTATACTTGTGAGTTTTGGACCGCTATTAGAAAAATCATAGAAATATGGAAAAATAATGTTACAATTTTCCATCTTGCAAATGAAGAAACCAAGGCCCTGAGGTTGAAATGACTATACCAAGTTTCCACTGACAGTTGATAGCTGAACAAATACCCTAATATGTATACTTTTTTCCTCCACATTGAATCCAATGAATGAATTACATTCTAATAATTAAAAATAACAAAAATATGATAGAAAAAATTTACATTATATATGTGTATGCCTCCCAGGTGATGATCTTTGTTCAAGGGGAACACAATGTGGTTTTGCCAAACCATTTTTCATAGAAAGCTGAACACATTCTGTTCTTCTACAGAAGTTTCCAGTACCTGAATCCCAAGAACTGAAAATGAAGACACCTTGTGATGTTTACAGGACCAGGTGGTGCTTTTAAGATATTTGGCTCCTATACTTACTCTGCTAAAACTTTTATATATCATTTAACCCCCAAATGCCCTATGAAGTAGGTACTATTTTCTCCCCAAATGACTTGCACAAGATCATAAACAAGCATGAGAGGTATAATTTTAAGTTATAAATTTAAATTTATAAATTTAGATAAAATACATCTTTCTGACTCTAAACTATTTGACGTGGAATTAATTGAGATTAATCAATTTAAATTAATTGAAACTAAATGTCAGCAACTGAAAAAGGAGAGGTGTAAAGGGGAATATGAGCAATGATAACCAATCACTAGATTCTATCAATCAGTTCACACTTCTATGTGTGCCTAAAATTTCAATAAAATACAAATAAAAAATAAGGTTATATATTTGAAAATCCATAAGATTTTGTTCTATTTTTACTCTCATGACTTCCAAAGCATCTCTTCAGGTACACTTAAGTATGAACACACCAAATTATAATTTATATACAATTCTAATTATACTTTGGACCTTGATTGAATTGGACCCTCAGCATTTAGTCACTCAGCTCATCTTTGCACCCTCTTTTTTCATTTCCTAGTTTTACATTGCTGTCTTCTGTGGTGTGCCTTTAAGTGATACCATGGTTGTATTGGGCTTGATATTTTAATTCACATGCTTAGCCTCTTTGTCTGGATCTACTCAAAGTTCAGTCTTATAAGGGAGGAAATTCCAACACAACGTTTGTGGCTCTTCTATTTCTTTTTAGCTAAAGCATGGTCTTTAGAAAGTTGTTTCTTTCATGTGTGTATTTTCATATTTATTTTCCACTATGAGAAAGAATGACTTTTCTGAAGTCATGTGGTGAGAACAAGGCTCATATACCCCTTTCTCGCTTTTGGCCAAAAGAGAAAAATCTTCCTGTTTGAGGGCCACCTGAAAATATCTCCCTAACTTTATGTTCACTTTCCATATTTTTCTATATTCTCCTGGATGTCACAACCTTGAATTTAGAAATTTTCTGTTTCACACCCAATTATGTGTTCTAATAAAAGAATACGGGAAAGGAATATGGCAGAACAATGAAAATACTTTAGAGAACAGTTCTTTGAATTATTTGTTTGGCCCAATTACTTTTAAATTATAAAGTTATAGAATAATAGACACAGCTATACTGTTTATGGCATATTTCCACTCTGTGTTATAGTAATGACAATAATACTCCAGTTAATAATTGTACTATTATTTTAGATTAACTAAAAATTTAAACATATGCTATATCATTTACTCTTTACAATAATCATTTGGGTTTAGGATTCTTTTTTTAGTCTTTGGGTAAATTTTTTTTTTATTTTATTTTTTTAACATCTTTATTGGGGTATAATTGCTTTACAATGGTGTGTTAGTTTCTGCTTTATAACAAAGTGAATCAGTTGTACATATACATATGTTCCCATATCTCTTCCCTCTTGCGTCTCCCTCCCTTGGGTTTAGGATTCTTTACATTTAATAATAACAATAAAAAGAAAGATTCAAAAATCATAGCTGTTGGTATATAAACATAATGTTCGTAATGGTGATAACAATGATTACAATAGTAATTTGAGTGCAATGTTCCAGTCCACAACTCATTTAATTCTAACAATTATATGACAGAAATTTATCACTGTTCATTTTACAGTGGAATAAATGAAGTTCTGAATGTCAAAGCTCTCACAATTGTTAATTCATAGAGCTGGATTTAAATGCAGGTCTCTCTGAAATGGTATGGAATTACACCCACGTTTCAGACTGCAAATTTTTACACTATCCACCACACTGTTCTGTATTTTCTGTTTATACCACAAACATTATGTGATTTATTGACTCTACTGTGAGTCATCTTTTATGTGTATTCATCTCCTCTTTCAAATAAGACTTTTAGGGCTCTGAAAGCAGGAACCGTTCCCTGTTCACCTTTGTATCTTCACAGTTTCTAAGGTGTTATCATTAACAGTATTAACAAATATGATTCTAGACACTGGGAAAATCCAGTGGAAGCAAAGATCTTATTATCTTGTAATAGAAATAAACCATTATGCATTTAGCTGAAATCAAGGTAAAGGTAAAGATATGATAATATTAGCTGAAGCCACTATCACTACAAATATCATGTGCTGCATTTTGTGATGTTTAATTTTATGTGTCAACTTGACTGGGCCACAGAATCCCCAGATGTTTCATCAAACTTTATTCTGGGTATGTCTGTGAAGATGTTGGTGAATGACATTAACATTTGAATCAGTAGGTTGAGCATTGCTTTCCCCAATGAGGGTGGCCCTATCCAATCAGTTGAAGGCCTGAATAGGACAAAAAGACCAACTATTCCATGAGCAGGAGGAAATACCTGACTTCAGAGCTGAGACATCAGTCTTCTCCTGGCTTTGGACTCAACTGAAAATTCAGTTTTTCTTGGTTCTTGAACCTGATGGTTTCTAGACTTCAACTCACACCTTCAGTTCTCCTGGTACTGAGGCCTTGGTACTCAGACTAGGACTACACATTGGCTCTCCTAGATTTCTAACTTTCCTATCACAGGTCTTGGGATTTCTCAGCCTCCATAATCATGTGAGCCAATCCCTTATAATAAATCTCTTTATATATACATAAAATATATAAATTTATAAACATATATAAACACACATGCATGTATAACAGAACCTATTGGCTCTGTGTCTAGAGAACCCTAACTAATGCAGATTCCTTCAACAAACATTAATTAAGCATTAACTCTGTTCACCTATTGCCTTAAACATATCTCTGAGTGCGTGCTGTGTGTAGGATTTGTGTTAGGTTCTAGAGAAAAAATCCAAGTAAAAGCCATCCTCTCTGCTTTCAAAGGATATTATAGACCAAGTCAAGGGCACAGGACATACACATAAAATATAAGGAACCCCCTGTAGCACATGCTGAATGTCCAACAAGTAAAACCTGCAGTAAATACTATTAGAATCTTGAGGAGATATTGCTCGCTTCGTGGATAGGGCGGCCATCCATCCCAGTTTAGCAGGGACAGTCCAGTTTATGCCTTTGTCTCAGCCCTATTAATTATTGCCGCATTTCACTCTCAACATTGTTCCAGTTAAACGATAAACTATAAGGTCACCTTACTCACAGATGGGATAGAAGGAAAGCTTTCTTTAAAAGGTAAATTGTGGACCATGTCTTAAAAAAAGTAACAGACATGAGTCATAGATCCGGCATTGTGAAATGTGTCTTTTATCATTTCCTTAAATTTCCAGCCATCGATTGCTTCAATCCCACTGTCCACCTTCATTCTAGAAAGTCCTATGAGAAAATAAGACATATTTTACAGGAAGGGAACAGAATGTTTCACTGATGTCTCCGCTCTCCTTCTCCAGGAGGATGGCAGGCAGTTCCAGTTCCGCATCACTGTGCCAGTGTGTGTGGTAGGGAGGCATGGGGTACCATAAGCTCCTTCATTTTTACAGCTGCTAAAGCAATTACTAGCTAGGAATTAATGTTAACCAGAGCAAATTAGGTAAAAAGTCACTTCCATTCACTCAGAATAATTGCCGGCTAAATTAAAATTGGCTCACATTTGAGGAAATAATGTAAAAATGTCTTCAGCGGACATATTTGAGTGCTTATATTTGATGAACAAGGGAAGCATTTGGGGAATGCTAATAAAACATTTAAATATGTTTTACATGAAAATCACGTTCAACTTTTCAGATCAAGATAAAGATGCAACCCTTGGCAAAGAATGCCACACCCTCTGCTAGAACCTCTGCCTTAGTGTTCAGCAGAAGCAGACTTTTCAGAATAAAAAGAAGCAGTGGTCAAAGGTGCAAGTTTCATAAGGGGAAGTGATGTATTGTAGTCTTTATGATGACATTTATATAAATTAAAAATTTAGATTATATGCTTTCACAGTGAAAGGTCCACACTGTCTCCCAGATCGGTAGACGTCTGTTTTTGAATGTGAACACTTTGAGAACAAATGCCATACCATATTTATCTTGGTATCGCTCATTACATAATTGAGTGCCTGCTATATACTAGGTAGTTAAAAGCTGTTGGTTGAATTACCTTGACTGCACTATGCATTTTTTAAATTACTAGACTATGCACAAAAGTAGGTATATGTGATGATTGAGCTCTAAACTAAATTCCTAAGAATTTTCTATGCACATATTTGACATTGGGGCATGTGAATTATACTTTTGAATCATATACTTACTTATCATATACTTACGATTACCAAATGCACACCCAGAAGTGAATTAGGACACATTTAGCAGAATTATTAAAGAATAATTAATGGAAAGTAAGTCACTGGGAAACTTCTTAGCACTTTAAAGAGTTCTGCCGTTGAAGCCCTAGGACAATCCTGATCTTAAGTGGTTGTATGGTCCTATCAGGAATGACAGCATTTCTGGCTGTTTGTAAATTTTGCTTGCCTATCAATGCCTGAATCAGTCAGTCTAAAGATTACTTATTAACACTTTTTTAAAAATCACAGCATGTTTTAATAACGATGAGTGGATTCACAGGCAAAAGTCTTAGGTTAAAGTCCCAGTTCTGCCCTTGATATTCTGTGTGAGCTTAGTGATATAATTTAACCTCTCTGAACCTCAGTGTGCTCACCTCCAATATGTTACTGAGGTTGAGGGTTGCTCTATGGATCTCTATATCCTGCACAAATTATGAGTCCAGAAATTTCAGGAATATGGACACTGAGTGATCAGACGGAAACAGCATCTGTGACATCTTTCAGTAATGTATGGTTGAAGAAAATGAAACAGATGTACTGTTCAAATATTTAAATGACAATTCATATTTTAAAGTGATTTGAAAAGATTGGAATGCAATTTTTATAATAACAGTTTTTTAGTTTTTAACCTTCGTTAAATTAGAAATCCAGAAATGTAAAAAAGATTACAGAAAGGAAAGAATAAGACTTAGAGGAAGAAGTTGGAGGCTAAAAATCTAGAGTAATTTACTTGTCTATAGTAAGAGGATAAACTAAATGATAGCCATGGATTAATTTGAAAATCTTTTCCTAGGATGAACCTGCAGATTGAATTATTGAACACCTAGTTTGGCAGTATATTTTTTAAATTAATTTTTATTGGGGTATAGTTGATCTACAATGTTGTATTAGCTTTCTACTGCACAGCAAAATGAATCAGCCATACAGATACATATATCCCCTCCGTTTTGGATTTCCCTCCCCATTTAGGTCACCACAGTGCCTTAAGTAGAGTTCCCTGTGCTATACAGTATGTTTCCCTCAGTTGTCTGTTTTATACATTGGCAGTATGTTATGAAGAAATACAGCAGAGAATTGACAAACATGCACATCACTTTGTGCTGTCATGGCACATTATATAACAGTAACTCTTGGCCTTTTTTTGGATAAAAAAACTTTTTTAAGACTATGATCAAAGTTACTAACCAGTACATTAATCAGCTTTTGCTAGATAATGCTATGTAACAAACACCTCCCAGATTTTAGGGATTTATAGCACAAAAAACATTTATTTCTTGCTCAAGTGTCATAAAGTTTGTAGGGCTACTCTGATTGTGATCAGGCTGGTGACCAATGGTAAGTCTGCATTAACACACCTTTTCATTTCAGGACCCAGGCTGAAGGATCTGCCGTTAATTGGGGCATGCTATTCTCATAGCATAAGATAGTAACACAAGAGAGCCTGAAACAGACTTTAAAATAATTTTAAACCTTCTGCTTAACATGATTAACAGCACATCTACTCACATATCCCATTCAAGAGTATATCACCTGGTCAAGCCCAAAATCAATAAGGCAGAGATATATATATTCTTCCCACATAATTTATTGGCAAGTCATATGACACTGGGCAGGTGTGTTAACCTACTATTGTGGTTGGCAGTGAGGTTTAAATATTGGGAACGATAGTCTACCTTTATTGCCATAGGAAAATGTAACTGCAAGGAAATATTGAAAATTTCTAGGGGTTCCAAGTCATAGTTTATGTCTCCTGGACAAATAGCCAAATAGCAAGGTAGTACTTTTCTTCTCAAACAGTTTAACATGTTTGGCAAATAGTCTTGAAAAAAATTACATCCGGTAGGACTTTCCAAAAAACAAATTTTTTCCCTGACACCTTACTTACTGAATTGTATTCGTAAACATTTCCATGGAAAATATTGGTTCTTTGAATGAGAGATCTAGATGTAAAGTAGGGAAAGGACAATTGGATATACGTACTTGAAAAATTCTTGAGTAGCAATGATATCTTAATTTAATCTTTGAAGGTGAGTTGTGAATATTTTGTTCACATTGTTTCTCTAGTAAACATGAAAGGGCGGTGCCGTAATTAGAAGGTTAGTATGAGCTAACAGAACTTGGATGAGCCCCGGGTCTCACTAACTTCAAAGCTTGCCAGACTTTTTAAAAATCATATTCTCTGTGAAGGGAGGAATGCAGTGATTCTATGCAGAGCTGGGGAGGGGGGAGTGGAAAAATCGAACAAACAAGAAATAGTTAAATAATTTGGAAACTCAATAGCAGTAATTCCTGTTAATAGAGGTCATAGCTGGAGTTAAAGGCTTAACATTTCCAGAAGACGAAGAGTGCCTGGTAGGTACCAAACCATGCCTCCAACATGGTTTACTTATTCCAGCAGTAAGTAAACAACACTTACCACATTCATCTTGAAGTTATGTCTACACTATGAAGTGCAAATCGAAAAATGACTATTTTGCAGATGTAAAGGTCAAAATAGAGCTGACATGTAGAAATAGAAGAAAGGCAGATTTTGGCTTAATGCCAGCATTTGCTAATTTAATCTGTAACACTTGCATGTTCTTCCTCATTAGGAATGTCTTTACTATTTTCCAGAAAGCATTTGTTAATTAACTAGGTCGGTGTGATGATTTCTTAGACAACTTTTACTACTGAGATGCTATGACTCACAATTTATCTCCGTTTTTTATTCCTTCCTACCTTCTTCCCTCCCTGCCTCCTCTCTCTCTCTCTCTTTCTCTATTCTCTCTCTCCTTTTGTTTTTCTTTTGCTCTGTAAAAATTAACATACAGATGAAAATACATTTTTTCTCCTCTCTAAATTCATCTGTCATTTGGGTATATTTTAACCAGATTCTTTTTTTGTTTTTGTTTTTGTTTTTGCGGTTCGCGGGCCTCTCACTGTTGTGGCCTCTCCCGTTGCGGAGCACAGGCTCCAGACGCACAGGCTCAGCAGCCAAGGCTCTTAAGGTCCTTAAGAATGTGGTCTTCAAATAGTCTTTTGTTTTAACTATTAAGCTTTTCTCATTTCTTTTATACCAGCTGTATAGAGCGACATTTCTGCTTAAATAATTACTTTTAGAAATCTGTTTTAAGTCTCCAGTTTCTTATATGTGCAGTCATAAATTTAAACATTTATTTATAGAAAAATAATTCTATTTGAGTTTGTGTTTGAATGAACACAGAAGCAAGAGAATTTCCAAATCTTATTGTTTTGACAATAATACCAGATGGGTCTTTACTTCAAGGCTAAAGAAAACTTAATGCTTTAGCAATATGGCTTTCACCTTGAATCATAATATTTTCCAATGGACTTGATAATATAATGAGCTTGATTACTTTAACCCAACCATGGTATAAGATGCAGTTTATTTTTCTTCCACTGTGACACTTTTATTATATAAACAGCTCATAAGTACCTTAGGAAAATAATAATTTACAGGGTTTTTAAGAAATGTGTAAATCACTTTAAACTATAGTCGTTGTATACAAATCTTTAAAGGAATGTTTTTTCATGGTTAAATGAATATTCTACTCAATAATAAGTTGCTTTATTGTTAACTGCATGGACCAGCAATTTCAAGGACTTAGAAATACATAAAATGTACTTAAGAGGAAAAGATTCTGAACACTTTTGATATCAAAACACACCTAAAGGACCTTAAAATTAACATTAAAGGGTTCTATAAAAACATATTCTATTTCTTTCTAGTTATTTATATTCTTGAAAAAATGAGTTTCTATACTTCGACCACGAATGTGGACATTTTTTCTTTTGGTCTTTCTCTCCAGTATTGATATCTCACAACATTCGCAGCTCCTCCAAGAACTTAATCCAAACCTCAACATCTCAAATTCTATTTTCCATCTTTCTCCTTTGGTATAAAGTGTGGCAAATATAAATGCCTCCATGTCCATGCAGGTGAGAGAATGCGTTAGGGAAAATACAATAGGGAGTAGGGGAGGTGGTGGTGACATGGGAGCTTGCTTGTCCTGCCTGAACAGGGCTGTGACTACTCAGTTCCATCTGTCACCATGTAGGAAAGAAAACGTTTGTTGTAAGATAATCAAATTTTCAAAAGAAACCACAGAAAGGGAATTTTATGTAAAACTCTTGAAATAATAAATATTGTCCACTAACATTCCTCTCTTTTTATCTTAGTTATAAAACTAAAGGAAATACATTGAAGGCAAACTCCAACTGCCAGTCTGAGATATCTATTTTATACCCACACTTCTATATACCTGCTCAGAGTTCTAGTATCTTAGATACTGTGTCTTATGATGACATTTAGGCAATGAGATGAACCAAGCATTCATGGTTATAATAACCTCAATCAGTGATTGCATATACAGCCCAATAAAAAATGGAACCATGTATATTCAATTATTTATTGAACAGAGATGTTCTGTAGTCTGAATAATACTAATTTGGAAATTATTGGAACTAAATTAGTCACATTGTATTCTCAGATATTTGTCAGTCTCTAAGAATTAGTGCAAATCACTTTCTCATTTTTTTTAAATAAATTTATTTATTTATTTTTGGCTGCGTTGGGTCTTCGTTGCTGTGCACTGGCTTTCTCTAGTTGTGGCGAGCGGGGGCTACTCTTCGTTGTGGTGCGCAGGCTTCTCATTGCGGTGGCTTCTTTTGTTGCCGAGCATGGGCTCTAGGCGTGTGGGCTCCAGTAGTTGTGGCACGTGGGCTCAGTAGTTGTGGCTCACGGGCTCTAGAGTGCAGGCTCAGTAGTTGTGGTGCACGGGCTTAGTTGCTCCACGGCATGTGGGATCCTCCCAGACCAGGGCTTGAGTCCGTGTCCCTGGAATTGGCAGGCAGATTCTTAACTCCTGCGCCACCAGGAGAGTCCCATTTTCTCATATTGACTGTGTTTAACTTTTTTTTTTTTTGCGGGGGGGATTTAAAAGATGAAGGGTACTAAAGCCATGGTAAGTTTTAAGAATCTTAATAATAATGTTGAATTTTTACATTACCCCTTTGCCATCAAATTATTTGAGTCATTAACAATAATATGCACAATAGCATATGATTTAAATGTATTTACAAATTTTGGATTTCTATTGGAATACACCAGGTTAAATGCTAGATAAAATTTAAATTTTATGATTATTTTAAAATATTATTTTTTAATGCACCCATGAGTTGTCAAAATTTGAAGAATACATAGGACAGGGAACTTTGGGATCTAAGGAGAGCATGTAAGCAGGCTTTGCATTGAAATCTTTGTTCATTGGTTAAACTTGGTTGATTACTTTCTGGGCTTGTAATGCTTAGTGGACAGGGAGTAATTTAGCGTCCTCGTAACACTTCTTTTTCTTCTTCAGAAGGATGAAATAATAATATTTCTACGTGTGTATTTGCAATGAAATGTATAGTTCACACAGGCCCAGGTTTAATTACAGGGTGTGTAAATTAGTAAGCAGGTTAAGTTGTGTCACATCCATATTTCATGAATTTGTTCACATTTCATATTTGTCCACAGATTTCACTTGCAGAAAAGAGTTTTTTTGAGCAATGCAATCACTTTAGATATGACTCTCAATAGCCTTAAGAAAGTATGAAATGAGAAAGTACAGATCTGAAAAACAGGTGAAGAATTATTATTTAGTTTTCAGAAAACTCCTTTCTTTTATAAAGTTGACAACCTATACACATTTCTTATATAAATGACTTTTACCTTTGGAGTTGAACATTTACCTAAAGATGTGGGATTACTGGGCAGTGAGGAAGAGGACAGAAGATCTTAAAGCATTAGGAGTCACAGGAAATCCAATCAGTTTCTTTTTATTGAGCATTTACTTTCCATAAAGCACAGTGTGATACAAGGTTGGATACAGAAAAGGAGCTAAACATTTGTTCTCAGGAGATTTGGCATAAAGCATATAGCACTTGGCAAGATGAATAACAACATAAGAAATTCAGAAATAAGCAATATGAGTTAAAAGAAGAGAGAGAAATGTTAATGAGATGACTAAATAAATAGAATTAATCTAAGCAGATGTTACAAGCTTAATTACATCCTTCCAAAATTCTTATGTTGACGCCTAACCCCTACCTTTAGAATGTGACTGTATTTGGAGATAGGGCCTTTTACTTTAAAAGGCAAAATTAAGGTAAAATGAGATCATCTGGGTGGGCTTAAATCCAATATGACTGGTGTCCTAATATTAAGAGGAGATTAGGACACAGATACAGAGGGAAGACCATGTGAAAATATCAAAATAAGATATCAATCTACAAGCCAAGGGGAGAGGCCTTGGAAGAAACCAAAGCTGTCGACACCTTGATCTTGGACGTCTAGAGTCCAGAACTTTGAGGAAATAAACTTCCATTGTTTAAATCACCCAGTGTTTGGTACTTTGTTATGGCAGCCCGAGCAAAGCACACAACTGGAAACACAGGCCAAAGAGACCTGGCCTGAGTGTTCTGCTGACTATTAAGAGATATTTACCCAGAAAGAGGATTTCATGGAGGCAACAAAGTGGAAGAAGATAAAGAATATTTTCTTTATCAAGAAAAAGAAATTGTTCACATCAACTTAAGAGTGCATGTAATGTGCAGACAAGGAAGCTAAATTGCTTTAAAATTTACACTGTAGAGAAATTTAATAATACCGCAATTCAATTAATTTGTGCTAAGAAATGCATTATATGTATTGAAATGTGCATAAATAATTGGTTTTATTTCTTTTAGGATTCAAATCCTCACAGGATTTTAAATTGAAATAAGTCATAAGGTGAGATATAACTGAATGAAAGTTGTTAATGATGTTGCTGCAGGAATGGAATGGGCTTTGCTTAGAATCATTTTGGCAGCATAGGACAACATGGTTACCTTGGGCTTATCTTCCCAAATTAAATACCCTTTGATCAGATAAAAATTATTAAAAAGAATCCTAACACACTGAGGAATAAAATGGATAAATGGTTAAATATTCTTAAGTTATCTTACAATTATTTAAGTTATCATTTTGACATTGCTTTTCTATAATGCAGAGATTACTGAAAAAAATGTAATTTCCTGATTCATTAATATTTTAAGGTACTTTATTATTCAAAGCTTTGCCATTGAGTAACACTCAATGGCAATTATAGCTCCAAATAAAATACAATGTTCTACTTTCTTTGACTATTTATTTAGCATTAAAATGGTCTAATTTATAACAAAATCAGAGAATTATGCATTAAAATGAAATTTAAGTTTCCTCCCAAGAGAGAAATCTTTTCAGCTGTGTAACTTGTGGGTAATTGCCCAACCTCCAATAGAAAATCTTCAAGGATAGGTTTTCCACTACATCACAATTTAGTCTTTTGAAAGTTTTGTAAATCCTGAAATTTGTGTCATCAACATACAGTAAACAGCTCATGAGATTATACCATGATTTATTTGATCTTGTACCTCCAAAGTCTATTTCTGGCCCATAATGGGAGTGCAATAAAAATGTGTGCAAGTAAATTGAATTGAATATCCTGAGATTATCTGTTGACAGTTAAGTCATTTTTTTTTTATTCTGAAGCGAAGGTGAACATTTTCTGTGGGAGCTCCAAGGATGTGAGAGAGGCCTGGGGTTTCTGCTCTATTCTTAAATGTCCTTGGGATTCTATCCTATTCTTGACTGATACCAAGTTAGAACATTTATTGATCAAGTTTTAATGCCATCTTAAATGTTGTCAGTGTAAGTCTTGAGATACTGCTTTGTTTGCTCATTTTGGACACAGTATTTAAGCACCCTGTGTGTCCAGCCCCTAGCTCTTAGAGCCAGAGTAAACATGGATCTATATACTTAGTGGCAGGAGGCTTGCAAATAGCAGAAAATAGTCTAGGAGAACTGTTAATGGAAGTATTTCCATTTAATTTTAATCATCAGTATAATTATCCTTTTGCCAATGAAATAATGCCTTCTCCTTTTAAAAGGTAAATACTTTTACAAAGCGCATTGAATCCTGAGAGACTCCTGGCTCAAATCCTTGTATACTTTCTAGAGAGGGAAAATAACAGGTTAGTAAAAATATTTCAAATGAGGCCTTTGAAGAAAATCCCTAGTAGATTAAAATTCTATATCTGGGCCAAGTGAATAAAGTACTAATGAATTGAAATACAGATTGAAACACTCACAGATTAATATTTAGGGGAAGAATTTAGGTCAAAGAGTAAAAAGGGTGGTTTGTATACAATTTTCTATACATTAAAAAAAGCAATTGTGCTTGAGCACGTATTTGTTCCAATGCTAAAGATGTTATTCAAACAGCTTTGCTATACAGAAAAATGTGTACTAGATGGCAGTCTAAGTACCCTTTTCATTTATGTCTCAGGCTAATTTTTGGATTCCAATCCATGAGTGGGGGAGAAAAGAAAGTATCATGCATTATTTTACCAAATAAATGCTTTTATCATAACATAAGCATAGTGTTTAAATAATTAAACTAATGAGTTGTGATTCAACTTTAAAATGTCATAATTTGTCTTTTACTTGTACATCATCCAGAATTGAAATTGCACCTTGATGCAAAAATACCCTTTGAGACACCTTCACCCAAGTTAAAATTGTGTTTTTAAGATCTATGGCACATTGCCTTTATACAATTCCTCATTGCTTGTCCTCAGTGTTCGATTTTAAAATAAACAATGATCAAGTGAAATTAGAAGAAAAACACATTAATATTTTAGAAATTTTCAGGAACTTCAGGACTCTGAGGATGCAAGTGCAATCAGATTGCAGCCACATCTTAGATTATTAGTGAGTGTTTTAATTGTCTATGTGGACTTATGCTGTCCTTACACCTAGAAAACTTTGTTTGTTCTTAAAATCTTATGTTTATTCTTATTCTCTTTTTCCAGATTGGTGCAGAATTTTTTATTCTCACTTTCTTTGTATGTTTACATTCTTTTCAGGTTTTGTGTCTCTTCCTGAAAATTATCCAGGACCAAATATATATTTAAATAAAAAGTCAAAGTTATACCTTTGGAATTTTAGTTTGCTTTCACTATATTTGATCAAGATCTTGTCTTTTTGTTCTTTTTACAGAAGATGTTTGTGAGTTTGGAATCATTTTCTCATAGATAATCCAAGCTGGCTGTTTAAATCCAATTTGCATACTTGTTTCAAAGATGTTTGAAAAGCCAGACAACCCCTCTGGTTCTATTTGCGTAAAAGCTGCAAAGTTCTAAGTTGCTGGGCAGCTGGAAATACTAGAAACGAAGTGGCTTAGGCTATTGAAGAAGCTGAGGAATTTAGGGGGATGATAGACCTTTAAGCTTGGAGCTGAGAAGACAGAAAAATACTAACTAATACATCTTTTGAACTAACTAAAATGCCAAGTGTTGCAATAAACTCATTACATGGATTATTTCATTCAACTTTTAATCATTTGTGGTAGGTAATACTATTAATCTCACATTATAAATCGATAAACTTGGTGTAGCTTGCTTAAGCAACTGCCTAAGTCAAAGAAAAAGTAAGTTCTGGAGCCAAAGCTCAAATCCAGGCAGCCCAGATGAAGATTCTAATCTACTCCAAAGATTTTACCTGCAAAACTATACTACCATAGTCCAAATGACAGGATTCAAAGAACTATGAAGTTCTAGGTAGAGGTTGCTTGCAATCAGTTAAAGTATCACCATTGTGGTTCCTGATAGTACATTATCAAATAGAGCCCAGAGATTTATGTGTATTGAAGCTACAGTGTCTAATTCCAGGGCCTGGGACTAACAAGAATTAAGCAAGTTGACTGACCAGTCAGTTGACAGTTTTCAGGAGGAAACACAAGTGCATATCAGGAACTGTGGAAGCAGTCCATGCACATGTAGATAGCTCCATAAATACTGATACAAGTTTTACAACAGATGATTAATTAGAAAACCCCACAGACTATCTCTAGTGCAGGTTTTCATGCATTGTGCACACAATTTAAAGAGAGAGAGAGTTCCACAGACCTTTTAGAAGCAGCAGTACCACAATCCCACTCCCTGCTTCCCACTTCACAGAGGCAACCATTTGCAACTCTTATTTTTTCAGTATTCCCTCTACATCTCTATCTACTACTTTTTAATTTTTCTTTTTTAGCTTTATCAATTAGCTTTCTAGCATGGAAGAGGAAGATTGACTCTTTTTTATTGTAACCCCATCATACCTCCCCTTGCTTTCTATCTCCCCATCTTGCCATTATGGTTCTATCCTAATGTTAGTAAGATGAATATTTAATATTCATATTATTATAACTATCAATATTATGATTATATGACTGCCTTCCCAACTGAGCCATGTGGCATGCCATGATTAATTTTCATTCTTGTGCATTTTTGTCTTGCTTAGAGTTAATATTTGCCCCTTTTAAATGTTTGTTTAGTTTTCTAAACACATCACTTATTTATTCCCAATTTGTTCCCTAACTATATAATCTCCTCTCATATCATTTAGTCACATTAGTTATTCTATCACTTTCACACATTTGAAGAAATCCTTTCCAGAAGTTTCTTTTTCCAACCGAGATTGGTTCATCTCTAGGTCTGATGGTTTTTACATTGATATCTCCCCACATGATCACACTAAAAATTCTGTTACTCTCTCTTTTAATTTGGATCTCCAGTTTCCTGGATCCTATGATTTCCATATTTCTGTTTTCCTTCTCAATTTTGCTGCATCAGATGCCCAGGAGTTTCCTAAGCACATAGGGAGTCACATTTTCTAACAACTTGCATGAATGAAAATATCTTTGTGTGTTTGTTTTATGCTCACAGGTAATCGCTTGGCTTCTTATAGGATTCCAAGTGGGAAAGCGTTTTTCCCTCAGAGTTTTTAAGAAGTTCCTACATTGTTTCCTAGCTTTCAGTATTGTTTTTTCTCTAATTTTGTTTCGGCTGCATTGCGTTTTCGTTGCTGCGCGTGGGCTTTCTCTAGTTGTGGCGGGTGAGCGGGGGCTACTGTTCGTTGTGGTGCGTGGGCTTCTCATTGCAGTGGCTTCTCTTGTTGTGGAGCACGGGCTCTAGGCACACCAGCTTCAGTATTTGCAGCACACAGGCTCAGAAGTTGCTGCACATGGGCTCTAGAGAGCAAGGGCTACAGTAGTTGGGATGCAAGGGCTCAGTAGTTGCAGCTCGTGGGCTCTAGAGCACAGACTCAGTAGTTGTGGTGCACGGGCTTAGTTGCTCTGCAGCATGTGGGATCTTCCCGGACCACGGATTGAACCCATGTCCCCTGCATTGGCAGGCAGATTCTTAACCACTGTGTCACCAGGGAAGTCCCAGCTTTCAGTATTGTTGTTGAGAAATCTGATATCTTCACATGAAGCCTCTTCCCCCTCTCAGAAATCTCATGGGATCTTCTCTTTATCCTGCTTTCTAAAATTTCACAGTGGCATAGATTGCTGAGAAGGGTCACTGCACTACAAAAATCCAGGGCACCATTGCAAATGGCACATGTCAAAGGAAGTTCATTCACATTGTCAATGACAATGTTGCCCCTAAAGTTGTGCAGTTTACAACCTGTGTGACTGTATAAGAAAATTCTACTGAGTGGGACTATTTTCATCTATTGCACTGGGCACCAGGTGAGTATTTCAATGTGGAATCTTATGACTCTGAGATCTGGAACATTTTCTTGAATTTTTTTTGCCTTTTTTCTTCCTTTCTCTCCATTTCTCTGTTGTTTATTCTTGAATAACCTATTATTTGGATGTTAAGAACCCCAGATTTGTCCTCTAGTTTATTATTTTTTTAAATTTCCTATATTTTATCTAATTATTCTACTTCCTGGGAAATTTCCTCAGCTTTATCTTCCATTTATACTACCGATGTTTTCATTTCTAATATCATATATTTATTTTCCAAGGACTCATTTCTTTGTTCTCTGAAAGTTCCTTTTTTTCAATATATTCGTATTTCTCTTATTTCTCTGAAAATATTTATCTAATTGCGTGTATGTGTGTGTGATTTTCATCTCTCTTTGTAACCTCTTTTCTCTGTTACTTGTTTCTGGTTTTTTTGGCTTTTTAATATTGGCTCTTTCATAATAGAGATATGCCTCAAATGTCTGTTCATTTTTGACTGTAGACTCATATTTAAAAGAGGGGCACTAAAAAATCCCAGAAACTGGGTTCTCTGTGCATATAGAAAAGACAATGGGTTTCCTTGTTGGGTAATCTGCCAATGCTTCTTACTAGGGAAATACGTCAGGACTTTTCTCTGGGCTGTCCAGACTTCCAGTAAAACTTTCAAGTGGCTTGCAGGACATAATTATGACTTTCAGTTCTGGGATTCCGGTGAGATAATATATTTAGTGTCTAAATTCCCCCTCAATTTTCTTGTTTTTCATGTAGTACTCTGAGCTTCAACTCAGATCAGAGATAGTGTAATTTGCCCTCTCATGTTAATAAACCAACAGTCATGTGCCTAGTTGGTATACATGTGTGGAGAAGGTAGAAAGTCCTTAGCTATACAGAGGAAGGGAGGTGATCTAGAGATCTAAATGGACTTTCAACAGGCCTTTCTGATTTTATTCTACCACTTTTATTCCAACTTCCATACGTACCCGATACTGCCAATTCCTGAGTCACTGGTTCTTTGGAATGCATTGGGTCATCCTAGATATTCTCAGATTTCATTGCTGGATTAGGATTTGGCTTTCTTGGATCTGTTAAATCACTTACTACTTTTCCATATGGCTTCAGCTTCCAATATGTTTCTCTCTTTGTTCTTTGGGTTTATTCCTCCTTTTAAAATAGCTATTTTTAAATGGACTTTCAAGAAGTAGGGGAGATACGTCTTGTGTTACATTAGTTATCTTGAACCAAGTATTACATAATTCTATTTTTTTAACTTATTGTATTTGAATAACGTTTAAAGATAAATCATGCCAGTGTGCATTATTTTCCATTTTATTAATTGGGAGTATATTTTGTATTACATGTTAAAACTACATTTAAAGTATTATAAGCATTACTTACATAAATTATCTTGATATATTTATCACAAATAGCATTTCCTTTTTTACAGCTTCCACATCTCTCTTGAACTTTTCCCTTTCTCCATACATGTTGTATACTTTTTCATTAGAATTTTTGAACTTTTATCATATTTAATTTAAAGTCCATGTGGTCTGTCTCTGTGTCTGCTTTCATTGACTATTTCCTCTCTTGATCATGGATCACATTTTCTTGCCTTTTGTTGCTGTTGCTGCTGCTCTTTGCTTAATTTTGTTAGGAATGGAACAGAGATAAAAAAACTTCTCTCTTATAAAGGGCTTGGTACTTTTTGGAATTTATTTCATTAAGCGTTCTTTGTGCTGTGAGCTCTTCAATGATTTTTTTTAACTTATGAATTTGTAGCAGTTATCTCTTGAAAGTTTTAGCATTCAAATAGGGGCATGAATCTTGTAAATTATTCTGAAAAAGTGGATTTTGAATACAACATGTTTTACCTACAGATATGAAAACATACTTTCACACTGAAAGGTGGTGATACCTGTAGCCTCTGTAACTTTTGAGGTAGGATGGGATAAAATAGACAAACAGATCAGTGAGAGATTAGCATCCCATAGTAGCAACATGAATGCCCACAGCAATTTGAAAGGATGATGTTATACCGGAAATGCAGATTGTAAAACAGCTTGACAAAGAGGATTTGCCATTAGAGATGCAAGCAGTTTGTGCTTCTCTTCATAAGAGTTCATGTTCACAAAGGTTTGCATCAGATTTTCTGTATTACAAACAGCAGTTGGAGCTCTCGATTTCTTGCAGTTCTTAAGTATCAAAAAACTGAGGTTGATTTGAATCAAAGAGGGAAAATATTTTAAAGATGAAAAAACCCTATGTGTAAATACTTAATTTACAAAACTAACACTTTTTTTTTTTTTTTTTTTTTTTTTTTTGCGGTACGCGGGCCTCTCACTGTTGTGGCCTCTCCCATTGTGGAGAACAGGCTCCGGACGCGCAGGCTCAGCGGCCATGGCTCACGGGCCCTGCCGCTCCGCGGCACGTGGGATCTTCCCGGACCGGGTCACGTACCCGTGTCCCCTGCATCGGCAGGCGGACTCTCAACCACTGCGCCACCAGGGAAGCCCAAAACTCACACTTTGAATATTGACAAATCTGACTCAAAAAAATTACAGCATTTGTGAATCGTGTGCCTATCGTTCTTCTAGCACAGCCCAAATAATGGCCTTCTAAGCTCTTTTAAAATGTATCAATGATATATGTGAAATTGGAATTAAAAGAAGGGAATTTAAAGGAATTTAACATAATTACATCCTTCAGCTAGTTCAGTGAGCAGAAATTGTTGGCACCATCTTGCTACATTTTTCCAAACTGAAGCTGCCATGTTTTGTATTATGAGCAGTTCAGCCGCTTTGTGCATCTGTCCCTCCCCTCCAATTTAATTAGACTGTCTGTTGCAGACAAATCAGACTGTGGCTTCTGGTTTTTTTTCACCCAACTGCCATAAACGCCAAGTCAAAATATGAATAAGAGGAAAACAAGATGTTCTGCAAACACATGCCTCTTTATTGGGCAAAAACATGATAGGAGGATCTGCTCATACTCTCCATGAGAGATGAGAGAAGTGAGGCCTGGAGAATGTGGTTATAAAAGGGTCAGATTGATGCTATTGTCTTTCTTGGCTCCAACAGAGCAGGGACTTGATTCTTCCCCCAGTGTAATCTTGCTTTGACACCACAGCCAACACAGATTTATGATTACACATTCTCCTATCATGATGGGAGTGAGAGTCACAGCAGATGAAACATGAGACAAATAAATTAAAGATTCTTGTAGAAATGTATAGTCTTCTATGATTTGCATTCCTGTGGATGGTTTGAACCATTATACCCTCATAGGTCACTATAATGTCACATTTGAATCATTTTAATAATCAGTAATAAGACTGAGAAATAGTTGCTTTTACATAAGAGAACGTTATCTGCAGGCAACCATTATATTCTGTGGAAGATAATAGCTGAATGGGATGCTTTTCTCTAGATTATTGTCCCAGTTAAACAGTGATACATAGAAAACACTTGGTCCTAAAGGTAAGGGTCACAGCAGGAGGGAGTAATGCAAAGGTAAACAATGGAGTGAAAAAAACTCTCAACAGGTAAGTAAAGAGTAGTGGTCTGTATCAGGGCAGACAATTGACTGGGGGCCAGGGCTTAGATACAACTGTGAGCAAATGAAAGCAAAAGTCAGGCAAATGAAGTTCAAGGCTGCAGGTTGGCATTGAAAGCAAGAGGCTCTTAATTACTACAGAAAAGTTATGTGAGAGTTGTGAACACAGTTCTTAAGTAAATCAGTCTGAAAAAAAATTCACATTTTCACTGGACTTCATTAAGAAAACCAGAAAAACTGAGTCCTTCTTTTTGAGATCTTGAAGCTACACTTG
Source organism: Delphinus delphis (assembly GCF_949987515.2). Lineage (NCBI taxonomy): Eukaryota > Metazoa > Chordata > Mammalia > Artiodactyla > Delphinidae > Delphinus > Delphinus delphis. Next base: position 70,026,104 of record NC_082687.1, read on the forward strand.
ACTACCAAATTATCCCACTGCTCCCTTGAAATTATTTGTTTTTCTAATAATTGTAATGACCTGCATGAAACTATCCAAACTTTGCTTACTCAGCTTCCATTGGCACTGGTAAAAGTTTTTATTGAAAATGAGGTTTCAGTTTGCATTCATGGGAGAAAATGTAGATTATTTGTTCATCTTTTAATTGGGCTTTATTATGTGTTTAACGCACTTAGCAGATGAACTCTTTGGACCTCCTGGCTGTTTCTTCTTGGCAAACTTCTGATCACCAAACAATATGGTACTTCCTCCCAAAGAATCTGTTACTCTATATTAACTTTTGCACATCATTCTATTACAGTCGCTATTATTTCCCAGAGTCCATTCACATTAAGATTTGTGCTGCCAGTATGTTTCTGAGTTAATGTGATGAAAATAGATATCTGAATGGCTACTAGCCTGGGGACTGAAAATTGCACACCGCATGCCCAGTTTATAAGACAGAACTTTTCTCCACTTATACAGGCTGTGCTCCTGTGCAGAGAAAGTATCTTCTACGTCACCTTCCCATCTCATTCCTCCACAAATCACTGTAACAGACTCTTAGGGTGAGTGTCATGAGGGAAAGAAAGGAAGAGCTTTTGACATTTACCTTTGGGAATTCCATCTTATTTTCTGATTTTTATTCTGTGGGACCTTGGCTTCTTATTACAGGTAACCTCTGGACATACAGCAACATAAGTGTACCCAGGGCATTAGATATTCCCAATATAATGGAAACATGCATCAAATTAAACCCATTTGCATCCTGCATACACATGTCAAAATATGAGTGTATACTCACATAAACCTTTCATAGCCAGTTAAGGAAAGGTAAAAATTTATAACTTGAACAAATAATTATACACATTTGATTTGTATCACATAGAAAGTTATCAGAATTCTTTGGGTCAAAAGAGCACGCAGAGTGCTACCAATGGTCCTACCCTTAGCTAAGGAAAAGAAAATGCTTAAGAAGAAATTGTCTAATGGGAAGGATTCTTCTCACCTGGAAGACGGAAGAGTAAAGTAAGTTAGTCTGAGTATCTTCCCTTTTAAATCTGTCTTTCAAGTTCCCTTAGTGTGGTGTATTAAAATAATACTTGTAGGCATTTGTACTAGGAATATAGTAGTTGTTAAATAGGTCTTTGTGGAATGAAGGAATTGATAAATCTAGACCAGAAGCACAATTGCTAAGCTTAAGACATGTTATTCTTTCTTTATATCAAGGATGTAAATAGTTGCTATTATTTTCAATTTGCTAGTAGAGGCCTTTGTAAACTACAAAGCTGCTGACCTGAGACCAATTAAAAGTGAAGTTTCAGAGGCTCTTTCTATCATTAAAACTGTGATAACAAATGCCAATCTCTTTAACAGACAAAATACTGAATTTAAAAAACTGAATATTAACTGTTCCATTACTTGAGATAAACGGTTTATAGTTCTGCCAGGTCCATGGGCTTGCTCATTAAAATTATATGCTGAAATATTTGAGATAATTATATTATGAAAATTCTGGCACTTTTTTCTAAACATGGAAAACAAGACACATATGCTGGGTGTTGTACTAAAGATCCAAAGTTTTATGGCTAATTTTTGCATTTTAAGTATACATCACTTATGTCACAAAATTAATTTTTGGATCACAAATAATTGGAGGCTTTGGCAGTCTTCAGAGAATTCAGATTTGTCTGAAAATCCAGATTATTAAGAAGGCATCTCCACTATATAAGAGGTTTGCTACCAAATTTTGTGCGGTAGTGAAATGATCTTTCCTTGAGTAATTGGTGTTATTGTGTTCACGTGATATCATAAAAAGTCTTGCAAAAAAGATGTTACTGGGCTTCCCTGGTGGCGCAGTGGTTGAGAGTCCTCCTGCCGGTGCAGGGGACACGGGTTTGTGCCCCGGTCCAGGAAGATCCCACATGCCGCGGAGCGGCTGGGCCCGTGAGCCATGGCCGCTGAGCCTGCGAGTCCGGAGCCTGTGCTCCGCGGCGGGAGAGGCCACAACAGTGAGAGAGGCCCGCGTACCACAAAAAAAAAAAAAAAAAGATGTTACTTAGGAAAAATATTATTCTACTTTTAGGAAGCATAAAAAAGTTTTGAGTATACCGAAAATTTAATTATGTCTTTAAGAAAGCCCTAAGGAAAAGAGAGGACAATTTTAGAGAGTGAAACTTATCATATTTTCTGTTAAGGATCTCTTTCATGTGTTTATTTTAATGACAAGAAACTTCTTATTTTAACAGTGACATTTGAGCACTGCACTTCTGATTATACCCCAGTATGTTTCTACTCAATCTTTTTATGAATATTAAATGAGCTTATGTTCTCTTTCTGATGAGAGAATTCCAAACTTAGATTTACCATCTCTCTTTATATCATCAGATCCTTCTAAATGACTTTCTTTGACACATAATTTCTCTCACTAAACTCCTACCGTCTTACTAAACTCCACTGCATTTTCCAATAGTTGTTTGTTTGTTTTTTTCCTGGAAAACATAGTATGATTCTCCAAATTCGCATTTATTTTTTTGCACACTTCTGAAATGGAACTGAGTGGGTGTTTGAATTCTGACTCCAACTTTCTATAACGGACCATGCAACTTAAATATATTTTCACTGGTGACTAACTACCTGGACCTTTGTCTCCCAACTCCTCCTCCCTCCCTCCCAACACATGGTTCACCAGATTTGCTCATTGCCCTGCATTGTTAGATCTAAAATATATTTACACATGGAAACAAAATGTGGTATAGGTGTTTGTAATAGAAAATTAAAAGATTTGAGGAGTTAGTCTTATACCTGTAACTCAAAAACTTACGCTATAAAAACAGATCAGGGCTTCCCTGGTGGCGCAGTGGTTGAGAGTCCGCCTGCCGATGCGGAGGACACGGGTTCGTGCCCCAGTCCGGGAAGATCCCACATGCCGCGGAGCGGCTGGGCCCGTGAGCCATGGCCGCTGAGCCTGTGCGTCTGGAGCTTGTGCTCCGCAACGGGAGAGGCCACAATAGAGAGGCCCGCGTACGGCAAAAAAACCAGATCAAAAACTTGATGCATTTTTCTCAAATGTATTAATTACATCTTTCATAAGTTTTTGGAACGTTACTCTTTCCGTCTAAGATCTATTTCCCTTCTTTTCTTTTTGGGAATAGACCTGGCAACTTTTCACAGAAGTGGGCATGAGATTTAGGATGCTTTATCAAAGCAACCCAAGCACTTGGTGCATGCTCGAGCAGCTCCAATCAGATCATATTGTGGAGACTGACATAGATACATGGTGAGAAATGTTTTTCTGAGACAGAAGTGCTAAGGACCAGTTAAGCCTCAGTTTCCAGGAATCAACTTAGCTATCACATGGACAGAGTCAAATAGAGAATGAAGCCAACAAAGAAAGTAGAACTGAGAGATGGAAAGAGAATGTCAAGACCTTGCTGACAGCTTTTGAAACTCTGGATTCAGATTTACTTGAAAACTTTTCTTGAACTTTTCAAGGATGTAAGCCAAATAATTCCTTGTTGTTGTTGACGCTTAAATGAATTTCTGTTATGTTTCTGTCAATTAATACATTCATAACCAGGATTGCTCTAGTTGATGATGATGATGATAGCAAAAGGAACAAAATAATAAATGTTTGCTTAGGGAATTCTTTTTCTTCCCTTGCCATAAAAATAAGATTTACAGAAATTTAAAAATTGTTGTTGTATTTGAATTATCCTTTCATAACCCGAATTTGCAGAGACACTGCCAATGAGCCCCATAAACAATTGTGCTGTATAAACAAACACTGTACTGTGTGAAATATTGTACATCATGCTCCTCTATTCTCCCACAACAGGAGTATCTTTAGCACAGGAATGTATGGTTATTTATTTTTAAAGTTCAAGTAGAGAATGTCAAAAGCTCACTATTTGTTTAGATGTCTCAACTCAGACTGTAGTCCTATTTTTCTATGACAGAAAAAACTACAGAGGTTTAATTGTAGGTAATTTTTGTGAACCTTTATGTAAAGTCTTGTGATCTGTCTCTGTTTTTATCATAGGTTAAACGGTTGATAATAATATCTAAATGACAGGGAATTAGTATTGATTAAATGAAACAACACATGTGGACTCAGTTGTGCACCTGACATGTAGTAGGCACTCATTTATATTTCAGATCTTGTGGATCTTTGAGATCAGACTCAGTCTGAAGCAGAGGTACACAACAAAAGAATAATGTGGGATTTTTAAACCATATAGTTAATATCTGGGTCACAGTCTGTAATAAAAATAGATTTATTTTTCCCTATATGATCTGTATTCTCAACTACAAACACGGAGCACTTCTACGTAGAAAGGTGAAGAGCCAGCATCCTTCATGGCAGCCATGGTATTGCCCTATAGGATGACATGAAGGCTTCAAAATGATCAAACAATTAGGTCTCTACATAGAGTTGAAAGAAGGAAAACAGGAAAGCAAGCTCTTGTTACCCCCCAAAGTATGCCATGCCAAGTGCATACGGATATAGAAATGAACAAACTTTAAAGACAGTTAGAGAAGAGTTAGAAAACTTCCTCACTTCCCACTCCCTACTACTATAATGACTCCTATCCATTAAAACATAAAATGATGTATCTAGTGCTCTGACTTCTGGAGGAATAGAATAACAACCAAAGTAAATTAGCCTGTAAAATGTCTTTTAATACTTTGGACCATTAAGACTGGAAGAAAAAGCTCAACATAGCTTGTAAGCAATACCCCGGGGTTTATACAAAGTCAACAGCGCATAATTTATCATCAGAAATAAAACAGATTCCACTTTCTTTTGTTACCTCTGAGAAAATACATATGAGATGAGGTAGTATGTAACAGAACCAAGGCAAATCATTCACGTTATAGACTCACATTATGTGAGCTTGTTATGTTCCTTAAAGTCAAATATGTTAATATGGTAACATGGTAACAGTGCCCCTTTCCTGATCCTCTATCCACAAAAGCTTGGCTGAACATGTAGAAATGCAAGCTTATCTTATTTATGCCTATGGACAGAACAAAGATTTAGTAAGTTTACCAACATGCATGTATCATACGTACTGTAAGTCACTGTTTCATATTCCTCTGACCTTGCAGGGTATAAAATAATGCTAATGTCAAAAATGACACTTACATAAATACTTTATCATCTGCAAAACACTTTCACATGCGTTACTTCACTTGTCTATAAATATATCACAACTGGTCAAAAACCTCCACATAGTTCTCCAGATTCATTTTGTTTATATAATGTAATTATTGATGCCTTACTCTTTTTTTTTTTTTTTTTTTTTTTTTTTTTGCGTTACGGGGGCCTCTCACTGTTGTGGCCTCTCCCGCTGCGGAGCACAGGCTCTGGACGCGCAGGCTCAGCGGCCATGGCTCACAGGCCCAGCCGCTCCGCGCCATGTGGGAATCTTCCCGGACCGGGGCACGAACCCGTGTCCCCTGCATCAGCAGGCGGACTCTCAACCACTGCGCCACCAGGGAAGCCCTGATGCCTTACTCTTGTATCAGTTCCATTCAAACAATATTGATATAAGCTTATTCTATGCCAGGAACTGTGTATTGGGAGGGTGTGGTGATGATAGTGATAACTGGTATCATACAGTCATGGTATGATGACGATAAAGGTGGTAATGCTGATCACAGCATTTATTAAACAATTGCAATGTACTGTGTTCTCACATATACTTGAATCCATTTCTGGATTCTCTAGTTTGTTTCAATGCTTTATTTTTCCATATCAATGCCAATTATGTGTTAAGTACAGAAGCTTTATAATATGCTGTGATATCTGATATGAAAGTTTGTTCACTATTCTTTTTTCAAATGTTCTTGGTGATTCTTAGGCATTTATTTTTCCATATAAACTATAAGGTCTTTTTAAAAAATTTTTTTCAATTACTCTCAGAAACTCTTGCCATCCCCAGAAGTTCAACTCTATTGGGATTCTATTAGAATTGTATTAACACTTACTCATTCATTTTTGAACAACTAGCATATTCATAATATTAAGGCTTTTGTTCAAGACTATGAATTGGTTTTAACTGGTTCATTGTGTTTTATGTCCTTCAATAAGATTTTATACATGTGGATCCTATGCCTTTACCATTAAATTCATTCATGTGCATTTTACAATTTTTGGAGCTTTATGAATGAAAAAATTTTTTTTCCTTTTCTTGTAAGTGTTCATTGCTAAATTAGACACAATATTGAATTGCTGATTTTTGTTTACCAATACTTGAATGCGTTATCAGTTTATTTCTTAATGAGTGTTTTGTTTTTGTCTATTTAAAATATCAAATGATCCAAAAGTCTTATTTCTTATATTTCTTTTTTAAAAAATATTATTTTATTTTATTGCATGATCGCATTTGCTAGAAACTCTGAGGTAGTACTGAGTAATGATGGTGATTAGCCATCCCTGCAAAGTTCCTGAATTCAAATGAAATGGGTTTGGTGTCTTTATCTATGGTAATAATTGTTGATTTTGGTAAAGTATTTTATTTAAGTAATTTTCTTTTATTCCAATTTACTTATAATTAGTATTAGTTCTTAAAAATTAATGTGTGTTTATCACATGGTCATATTAATTTTTTCCCTAACCGTGTTGATGGAGTGAACTATACTGATAGGTTTTATGATAACATACCTGAAATTAATCTTACTTGGTTATGGTATAATAATATTTTGACACATGAATAATTTTCTTTTGCTCATATTTAATTTAGGAGGCTTGGAATGAAGCTATGGAGTCTTACTAGGAGTACTTACCAGGAACACCAGGGAGTTTTCCAGTTTCACCAGGCTCTGCAGGTCAGTCTTCATCCTGCTGGTGGTGGTATGGAGGCCATCATACTTGCCTGTCAAAACACCTGTCCGGGATAAATACAACTGTTTACCTAGTCTGCACCTCCTCTGAGCCTCTTTATCACTTTTTATTATGACCACTAATCTCAAGTAGGCCCTTAGTGCTACTGGAAATCCTACTAGATTTCCCTAATCCAGTCAACATTTTACCACTCCTCTGGTTATCTATTTCATATCTGTTCCTGTATTTCCAAATCTAGAACCCTCTCCCAAATATTCATCTTAAGTAGTTTAGATCTGATAATGGAGGGAAGAGTAGTTGCATTGAGATCTCAATATTCCTATAATTTTCTGCTTACAAATGCTCCAGAATACTTTATATGTTGCTTATTCTCATATTCAGATTATGAACAAAGGGCTATTATACTAGGACAGGGTTCAAGGAAAATTGATGTGTACAAAAATGAGAAAAAATAGTCTCTCTTTTTCCATAGTTTCAAAGCAGAGAAATCTTCAAAGGTTTGAACAAGCATCATTTAAAAAAACTGAAAACAGATTTGACAAATAATAGCTAACACTTAAACATAACGCTTTGTGTGGACAGGCATTTTTCTCAACACTTTACCTATGGTATTTGGTTTAATCTACACATTGACTTCATAAATTGGAGACTATTAATGGCCACATTTTATAATGAGAAATGGGAGTCACAGGGAAGTTAATCAACCTGCCTTGTTCAAACTCTTGTTACTAAGAGGGGTTGGCAGAACTTGAACACAGGTAGTACGACTCTTATTCCTTCTTTGTGAGAAGGGATGAGGGGAGGGAAGGAGCGCAAGAGGTGAGACATGTTCAAGGGAAATCCCTCCTCATAGAAATCAGGAATGGGGAAAAGAGTTGTCCCACTTTTTATTCCTATAAACATGTAGGGTTTAACAAAATGGGGGTTTGTCTATTGTCTCCCAAGAGAAGTGATCAGCAGTGTATTTGGACAGTCTTCCATTTCCAAGATGTCACTCCTATATACTAACTACTTCTCTTTGAGCATTTTCTTAGAATCAATGTGGACAATAGGCATTTTGCCTTCAAAGTTCTGAAATGGATGAAAATCATGTATTAATTAACCCAAGGCCACTCAGTCCCCAAAGCCCATGTTCACTTCGTATTGATTTCTTATCCAATAATATGCTTAGTCACATAACGTAATGTGTTAGAGATTCTTAAGTGAGATTAAATGAATTAAGGTATTCCAAGATGCCAACGTCCAGATGCTAACATTTGAATGCAAACTATTGACTTCTCAGAAAGAAATTAAAGCTAAACATATAATCCACTTTCATACTCAAGAAATTAAGCTCTGTTTCCCTTTTAATAAAAAATTAAAGGAATAAAAGTGCAAAATTCATCCTCTCCAACTTCTTCAGTCCAGTCCTAGCTAGAATGATTCTTCCTGCTTCGGTAGACCTGGGTTCTATCAGCGGCTACACCTTGCACTGTTTCCTTCTAGAACAAGTCAAATTCTTTTAATGGTCTGAGAAGCTGTGTTAGTTCAACCACAATTTGTAGAGTCTCCCTTTTTAAGAAGTTCAAAAAATTAATAAGACACAAAAATGATCATATTCTTCAAATTAAGGAATTTCAAGTTAAGCCAATCCTCACTTCTAAAAACAGTTATTCCAGAAAAAATAATACTCCCAGAACCTGATATTTAATGACACCAAAGACCAGAACAGAAAATCCTTTTGAGAGAAGAAGAAAAAGTTCTCGATGGCAACCTGGCCAGGGCACCACTCAGTCTGTTCCAGGTGTTCTAAACCCAAGACGTGTGAATTTAAACTCAGTTGTGAGAACTCTTCTAGCAAGAAGTTAATTTTGGTGCTCTGCAATCACGTGTCTGAGGGGAGAATCCAGTTAGGCACTTAGCCTCCTGTCTCTTGAGACTGACACCCAGCCTGCTTGCAAAGTTTAGAAGTTTGCAGAGGTGGCGGCTCAGGCCCCAGGGACTCACTCTCCTGGAAATAATACGTTTTCAGTTCTGAGCCATTGTGGATTGTTCCAGGGCCTCTTGCCAAGAAACTTGCCTGCGAACTTCTCTCCCTCAACCTAGAATTAACCAATCCACTACCACCCTGAAACTATGACGTGGGAAATGATTTTGAGTTTGTAGACAATCTTCATGATGGGCTCTCCCACACTTATTTCCTTGACTCCACACACAGAATGGAATTGAGCACATCCCGTCCAGAGGTGTCTGGCAAGAGTGATCTACAGCTAAACCTCACCAGTGCTCAGAAGCTTATGTAGGATTTCACTACCTGGCAATATAAAGCAGCCAATACTGTTTTGCCCGCTAAGATCTAGAGGCCTGTACTCACTTCCTTGCAGTGGAAGGTTTGCCTCAGCCATATCTCCTTAGAAAAAGCTGTGCCTTCAGAGGAGGGTGCAGTTTTCTGAATCTGGATCTCTGTGCTTTCTAGGCCCCAGAGCTTTGAGTCTTTGCCAAACTCTACACATCTGCTGAGAGCTGAGTGACTTCATTCTGTTTTGCTGAGGTCGCTGCATTCTGCTCGTCATCTCAAATAATCACTCACAGTTCCCCTCTCATTGACGTCCCTCCTTGAGAACGTTTCCTGAAGCCCAGGAGCCTTTGTTTAAATCTTTGCTTCCAGGAAAACAGCTTTTGCTTTTAGACAAAAAGATCACTAGCTACAGTTATGAACCACAGCCCAAAACCATGAAGTTGGGTTAAAATATTTCAATTCATTCAGTCACGGAATGTATTAAAAACTCCTCTGGGACTAAAATTGGCTTCTTCATGTCACCAAGGTCAGAACACCAAGGCCCAGACCACACATCCTTAGATCCCCAACGCTTCTCCATGTATATACTTTGCTGCCCAACCCAGGCCCCCAGATTCTACCATTTTAGTTTTAATTTTCATTATTTCTGGTTGATGCATTTAATGTCAGAATACTGACAGAGCCACCACACAATCACTGTTGTCCCTCCTCACCCTGGTGTGATCTAAGGAAGTTGAGAAAAAAATCACGTCTTCAAAATGGAGGCCCCCAAAATACCAGAGACCAGGTTGGCAGGTATGGCTCTCGATTGGTTAGCTAAATACTCCTGCTAATCTCAAACTTCAGAAATAAGCAGATTTACCCTCCCATCATGGGCAACATAGAGAAATGGAGGAAAATGTGTGTTCTTTGAGGACAGGCTCATGAGCACAAGAGAAAAGAGTGAAACTAAACCAAGCATGCAGTTCTTCTTCCCAAAGTAACTAATTGGTTATGTCACTTTACTTCCACTAGGGTGGAGGGAATAAAGAAGGGGTGAAAGGCCAGAGTGTGCTAAGAGAAAAACACTGGCAAATTTTAAGTTGAAAGGCAGAATTATCCATTTAAATTTTTATTATGTATTTTTGCTCATATCATTGACTAATAATTAAAATCAATTCACTGGGGTTTGGGCAACATAATCAAGTGTCTTAAAATCGTTGAAATTATTTGCAATTAGAGTATTCCTTATTCAAGGGTTATTTTAGGAGTCACTAATTTTAAAGTTTTCCAAATTATATCAACTTTAAATTTCTAAAAATATATTAAAATAGTGATCTTGTAATAATAATGCCTAAGAATTTTAAAAGGGTGTTCGCACACATCCATTTCATTAAATTTCATGTCACCCTATGAGAAAAGTGTTATTATCATCTTTGTCAGTGGTGAAAACAGAATTAAAAGGTGTAAGTGACTTTCCAGGGTCATACAATTAAGAAACAGCATGTCTTGAACCTAGACTGTTATGACTTCTAGGTTAGTGTTTGTTTCATGATACAGGCTTCAGGCCAGGAGGGACCCACATGGATCAGTTGAACTCTACAGACCTGATTAATGTCCAGCTCTGATGGAGATGAAGTGTGTCCTCAAATAACACATTCCTCAAAGTTCTCTGGAAAGTTATGGACTTCCCTGGTGGCACAGTGGTTAAGAATCCACCTGCCATTGCGGGGGACACGTGTTCGAGCCCTGGTCCGGGAAGATATCACGTGCCATGGAGCAATTAAGCCCGAGTGCCACAACTACTGAGCCTGCGCTCTAGAGCCCATGAGCCACAACTACTGAGCCCGCGTACCACAACTACTGAAGCCCCACACCTAGAGCCCTTGCTCCCCAACAAGAGAAGCCACTGAAATAAGAAGCCTGCCCACTGCAACGAAGAGTAGCCCCTGCTTGCTGCAATTAGTAAAAGCCCCCAAGCAGCAACTAAGACCCAACACAGCCATAAATAAATTAATAAATTAAAAAAAAGGTTCTCTGGAAAGTTAAATTGTGAAGTGGTTGTTCAACATTTCCATAAGGACTCATCGGTGCATATTTTTTGTGTTTCTTCTAGAAAGGCAATACATTATTTCAACTTATTTGCATAAATTTTGCATTACATCATTAAGATAATCAAAAAGTCTAGGACTACAGTACATTCTGCTCAAAGAGCAAATGTGGTATCTATTTTCTGGGACACTCCTATCTAAGACTCTTCCATAGTAAAGTGACTGAAGATTTTAGTGTAAATAAAAAGTACCAAAAATTTGTACAATAATAAATAATCATTTGCATCATTGCTGCTAGGTAAAATGCCCTTCTACTTCTTTCTCGTTTTCAGATCTTCTTGTAGAAAGTGAACAATTTATGAAACACCAGATGTGAAATCAAGATGCATTTATATTTTAAAAACCTCAAAACTGAGAGATATTTCTCACTGGTGAATAAAATTCTTATTATTTAAAGTACTCATCATAGAAAGGTAGGGTCTTGGATTCAAGTCTCAGTTCAGCAATCAGGAAGAAACCTGTGAAGTTAAGTCATAGAATTTTATCTCTTAGCATCCTGTTTTGCTGGCTTATGACATGGAGTTAGAAGCAGATTCATTTGATGCACTTGAGTGTCTCTGCTATGACCCGCACACATGGACCACTGCTGCCGTTGGTTGGTGTTTCTAACTCACAATTTACAGAATCATGAAAGATAATGTCATTCACCTATGATTACTGCTTTTTTTGTTTGTGCCACTTACAGGCAGAATTGCAGCTAATATCATATATTAACGCATATATGTGGAATCTAGAAAAATGGTACAGGTGAACCGGTTTGCAAGGCAGAAATAGAGACACAGATGTACTGAACAAATGTGTGGACACCAAAGGGGAAAAGCGGGGTGGTGGTGGTGGTGGTGGTATGAATTGGGAGATTGGGATTGACATGTATACACTAATATGTATAAAATAGATAACTAATAAGAACCTGCTGTATAAAAAAAATTAAATTAAATTTAAAAAAAAAGAATTGCAACTATGGCTTAACCTGATTATTATAGAAAGATATAATGGCCATAATGACAATTATCTGAAGGGTCATTGAGAACAAGACAAAAGAATGATGTGGGCTTTCAATTATTCATGTGAAGAGACAGAGTTCTGGTTGTGGAAAGTTTTAATTCTGTACACTATTGCACCAGTAGCAATAGAGACAGGAAGACTGCAATCCTTAGAGAGAGAGGAAAGCCCTCTTGCAAAGAACTCGTCCCTCATGGTATTGAATCTGCTTCTTTTACTCACCATCTTTGATGCTTGGCCTCTAAATGTTTTTTATCTGTTTAATGTAAGGGAACAATAAGGACATTTTTGCTGGAATGTGATTAGTAGTTTGTTTGTTTCTTTTTTGTTTTTTTTTTTAACATTTTTATTGGAGTATAATTGCTTTACAATGGTGTGTTAGTTTCTGCTTTATAACAAAGTGAAGCAGTTATACATATACATATATCCCCGTATCTCTTCCCTTTTGCGTCTGCCTCCCTCCCACCCTCCCTATCCCACCCCTCTAGGTGGTCACAAAGCACCGAGCTGATCTCCCTGTGCTATGCGACTGCTTCCCACTAGCTATCTATTTTACATTTTGGTAGTGTATATATGTCCATATATACACTACCACTCTCTCACTTTGTCCCAGCTTACCCTTCCCCCTCTCTGTGTCCTCAAGTCCATTTTCTAGTAGGTCTGTGTCTTTATTCCCATCTTGCCCCTAGGTTCTTCATGACCAATTTATTATTATTATTATTATTTTTAGATTCCATATATATGTGTTGGCATACAGTATTTGTTTTTCTCTTTCTAACTTACTTCACTCTGTATGACAGACTCTAGGTCCATCCAGCTCACTACAAATAGCTCAATTTTGTTTCTTTTTATGGCTGTGTAATATTCCATTGTATATATGTACCACATCTTCCTTATCCATTCATCTGTCAGTGGACACTTAGGTTGCTTCCATGTCCTGGCTGTTGTAAATAGAGCTGCAGTGAACACTGTGGTACATGGCTGTTTTTGAATTATGGTTTTGCCAGGGTATATGCCCAGTATTGGGATTGCTGGGTTGTATGGTAGTTCTATTTTTAGTTTTTTAAGGAACCTCCATACTGTTCTCCATAGTGGCTGTATCAATTTACATTCCCACCAACAGTGCAAGAGGGTTCCCTTTTCTTTACACCCTCTCCAGCATTTATTGTTTGTAGATTTTTTGATGATGACCATTCTGACCGGTGTGAGATGATATCGTATTGTAGTTTTGATTTGCATTTCTCTAATGATTAATGATGTTGAGCATTCTTTCATGTGTTTGCTGGCAATCTGTATATCTTCTTTGGAGAAATGTCTATTTAGTTCTTCTGCCCATTGTTGGATTAGGTTGTTTGTTTGTTTGATATTGAGCTGCATGAGATGCTTGTAAATTTTGGAGATTAATCCTTTGTCAGTTGCTTCATTTGCAAATATTTTCTCCCATTCTGAGGGTTGTCTTTTGGTCTTGTTTATGGTTTCCTTTGCTGTGCAAAAGCTTTGAAGTTTCATCAGGTCCCATTTGTTTATTTTTGTTTTTATTTCCATTTCTCTAGGAGATGGGTCAAAAAGTGTCTTGCTGTGGTTTATGTCATACAGTGTTCTGCCTATGTTTTCCTCTAAGAGTTTGATAGTTTCTGGCCTTACATTTAGATCTTTAATCCACTTTGAGTTTTCATCAAACTTATTTTCTAGAAGGCCCTGCAGAAAGCATAAGATTTTAAAAAATTCTAGAGCCCAATAAAAGGGTTAGGGAGATATTTATAGCATTGCCATCTTTCTTTCCCATCTTTTTTCTCCTGATTGTACTATCTTTTCCCTCTCTAAGATGTCTTCTCTCATTTTTTCTCCAGGACTAAATAATGAATGAAGCAATGAATAAATCTGAGACTGTAGAATGGAATAAAGAGAAAGCAACTGAGGAAAAATGTTACCTGAAAAGTAGTTGATAGGGGAAGCAGAGCTAGAATGCCTAGGTATTAGGTAGAAGAGAAATCTGGCCACAGCAAAGTTATAAATCAATTATATCAATATAAAGTACTGAAAAACACCCAGTCAAATACAGCACCAGTAGCCCTTAGTTGCTATATATCCATAAAAATAACTAGAAATGATAATCTGGGCAAGCACATCATTTAATATTTATATTTGCAGTGCTAATGATATCAACAAACACCTCACTATTTAGCCTTCACATCGTTGCTAAATACAAAAAGGTAAGAGAAGGGTCATCATTTTCTCCTCGGTGTTGGCTGTTCTCACGCAGCCTTATTCAACATATCTTTTTCTATCCTCTTAGGAGACAGGTTATATACCTGACCTGCATTAGAAAAGTTAGCAAGTGAAATGAGATTTCCCTTAAGCCCCTAACAGTGTTCGTTGGAATATATTTGAAAGCTTATCCTTTAATACAGTAACATTCTTTTCTCTACAGTGTTATTACTTTGCAACTGGATCCAATCCCCACAGTCAGCAGAGAGGCACACAAGGAAATGGTACCTTGACTGCCTCATGAAGAAACTTATTGGTGTTCAGACACAAACGCACACACACACACACACACACATACATTTTCTGTATACCAAGTGGTTTGCTTGGCAAACAAAAGAAGAAGGAATCAGATCTAGACCCAGAATTTTGATGGAATTAGACCTCAGCTGCATATACCCCACTATTCTCAGTGGAGTTCACCTTACATTTATGCACCCACCATCAATCACAGATTTCCCTCATCTAGGACAACTCCCAATCATTTTCACTTTTTAAATCCTATCTATCTTCAGAAACTAACTGAGGTTCTTTACAACCCACGAGACAGTTCTAGTCCAATCCAGACACAGATGTGTCTTTCTTTTCTAAACTTATGCCACTTCTAGTTATTATCAAAATCGATCACTTGCAAATGCCCCAGGCACATTCTTATGATACCTATAGAACTCTCTCTCAAATACTGTTCTATTTTAATTTGTGTAAATTGGGGCTTATTGGTTTCTTCCTATGTATATTAGTCTGCAAATAAGGTCCACGGCTATAAGACGACTGTTATGTCATGAGTAATAGCTCCAAAAAGGCATTTTCTATAGCTTCATGTGGTTATGAGCTTTACATTTTTCACTAGGGCAGCAAAGGGGAAAGAAGAGAAGAAAATATTAAAAATGCAGGAAAAGAGACAAAGGAAAAGAATAAAAGTATGTTCTAGATAAGATGTAAACTTCCTGTAAAGGCAGCACTCATGAGAGCAGAGCACAGAGCTGAGAATGTATGAAGGGAATGGCATCTATAATGGCTCCCAGAGAGACAAGGATTGAGCCTCAGTGAGAATCTAGCAAAGTAACAGGGATACAAGTGCACTAATAGCCCTGGAAGCAGGGCTAGTTGAAAGGGTCTCTGTCCCCAGAGACTGTAAGTATCAGGAATGAATATGTAAAACATTGAGATTTAGCAGGACTTTCAGTTTGCACATATAATCTCTTAAGTTGATTTCTGAATTTTTTTTTTCTCCTAAACTTTCTTCCACCTTATGTTGAGACCATTTGCAAAAAGGTACATATGGCATATTCCTCAGACACACTGAATACTGCAGGCTCAGTTTCAGAAAAATCAGTAGGATTCCATAGAGTTATGCCTTACTTGTTGACAGCTTGATAGTGAAATTCTTGAGATCAGCAACTGTTTTTAGTCATCTACTATGGACCAAATATTTGTGTCCTTCCAAAATTCAAATGTTGAACCCTAATCCCAATGTGATGGTATTTGGAGGTGGGGCCTTTGGGAGGTAATTAGGTCACGAGGGTAGAGCCCTCACAAATAAGATTAGTGCACTTATAGGAAGAGGTCAAAAAGCTAGCTAGCTGTCTTCCCAGTACGTGAGAATGCAATGAGAAATTAGCCATCTGCAAGAGGGCTCTCACCAGAACCTTCTAGCACCCAGATCTGTCCTACAGCTTCCAGAACTAGAGAAATACATTTCTATTGTTGATAAGCTACCAGTTTATGGTATTCTGTTACAGCAGCCCGAGGTGACTAAGACATCATTCTTATATTCCCCCCAAACCTATCACAACACTTTTCATGTGATAGATATTCCACTAATATTATGTTAATTAACTTGTCCTTGATTCTTCATGCTTACCATTTAAATATTAGGAATGTTCAATATTCTTTCCTAAATGATGTAACCTTGTCCAATTAATTAAAAAAATCATTAAAAAGCCAGTCACATTATTAATATATCTTGAGTGCAATAAAAAGTCAGGTGGGTGGAGCTGATAATACACCCAAGTCTTCTTTTTCACCATTATTTTTATACTTTTGAGCTGTGTGTGGAATTGCCTTTGAAAACATTTGTGCTTCTCATTTAGATGAGCTCTGTGACATGCAGAGAAAGATGAAAAACAATCTCTGTGTGAAGTCTCATATGAGGGGTTAGTTCTAAATTTACCAGCCACTAATTCCTTTGAGTGATCATATTTGTTCTTTGATTATGCATAACCTTACTGATTTCAAAGCAAAAGAGCAGGAGGAGATGAAAATGCTTGAATCACACAACAGCCTCAGGTGGTGCCTTTGGCATTGAAGAACTGACATTCCATTTCCAAGTCTCAAAATACATGAGGCGTAACAGACTTTGGGCAAACCTGATGCAGTAGCAACAGCCTGTGGCAATCCAGGACTAAATACCAAGTGGAAGACAGTACGTTTAATGTGTATAGGAGCCTATGCAGCCCAGACAAGGAGCATGAAGGAATGGAATAGGTACTCCCTGACATGATTTCTTGGGGAAAGTTTAGTGGTGTTGCACAGGCAGTACCATGGTGGCAATGCCTCTGAACCTTGGGAAAGCCCTTTGCCAAACACAAAAGGACTCTTCTTTCTTGAAGGGGATTAAAACTCTCTCTTATTATTGACTGTATAAAGAACTTTGTTCCTACAGAATGGCTGGAGATAGACATAAAGCAATCTGGTAAAAGACAGAAAGTTGCAGAGTATACTAGAGAAAATAAAGTCTCCCTTAGGAATTATAAAGTCATAGGTTGAGAAAGCACAGAACGTTATACATGAGATCATTTCACTCATTGTATAATTGTTCATGTTGGTTTTTTTACTAGGTTACAGTTATTGAGTGATTACTATATGCCAAGTACTGCACTGAATATTTCACAATGTTATTGCTTTTAAGCCTTATTGAAAATCATAGGAAATATGTACAACTATCAACCGTATTTTTTAAAAACAGGAAACCAGAGCTTAGAAAAGTTAAGCAAATGGCTCAAGATCATACGACTACTAATTTCAAGACTGAGATTTTCCAGCTAAAGAATGTCATTCACCATTGGCTCTACAAGGATTGAGTCATTAGCCACTTCAGCTGCTGACCTTCCACGCACCCTGAAGTTAGTTCAGGGTGGAGACCAGGAATGAGGCACTCTGTGCTCTGTGGAAACTGGCAGAACAGGCCTTCAGATAGTAAGATATTTTCGGGAGGAAATTTTATGAACCCAATTTCTTGCATCTCCCCATACTTAGAAAAACATTAAAACCATGAACTTAGATATCTGTTCCTTGTGACTGGCCGTAAGCTTCTACCGACATGTGTGCTTGATTGAATGTACCCCCTTCTCCAAAATCACATATATGCTGACCACCCCCACCTTAACTCTTTGCAGCATTTCCTCAGAGTTATCTGAGAGGCTGTCTACTGGGCTATTGTCCTCAGTAAGACCCCAGATAAAACTGAAACTCACAGCTCTCAGGTTGTGAGTTTTGATTTCATTCGACAGACTTGAAGACAGTTCTGACTAACTCCAAATCCCATGTTCATAATTACTAACCTGGATGATCCCTAAAGCAAGACACAGTTTTTTTTAGCATGAACAGTGACGGTCAGCAGCAAAACTGTGCATCCCAGAGAGAAATCAGATGGGACAAAATTTATTTCTTAATAATGTGGCATTGGAGACCTCTATCAAGAATCAAGAATTATTGTATATCCTCCTTCACTAATTGTATGTATGTATAATATGCCTCAATTAGACTTACTCAATTATAGTGTGTCTCAATTTAGGTTCAGTCATTCTCCAAAAAATTATCTTTATGGATTCCTGAGTTAAAAGAGACCTACCAGATATTATCATATAAGGACACTGTGATGGTTGATTTTATGTGTAGCTTGATATGTCCTGGGATGCCCAGATTAAACATTTTTTTTTCTGGTGTGTCTGTGAAGGTGTTTCCCTAAGATTAGCCTTTGAATCAATGAACTCAGTAAAGTAAATTGTCTTCCCCAATGTTGATAGGAATCATCAAATCCCTTGATGGCTTGAATAGAACAAAAGGTAGAGGAAGAAGGAATTCACTCTTTTATTTTCCTGCCTCACTGCTGGAGTGAGACATCTCATCTTATCTTCTGCTCTTAGACTGTGAGCATTACATTATCAGCATCCCTGGTTCTCAGGTTGTTGGACTTAGACTGGAATACACCATCAGCTTTCCTAGGGCTTTGGATTTCCTGGGGCTCCAGCCCACAGACTGCAGATCATGGGACTTCTAAGCTACCATAATCATGTGAGCCAATTCCTCATAATAAACATATCTATCTGTCTATCTTTTATCTACTATTGGTGTGTGTGTGTGTGTGTGTGTGTGTGTGTGTGTGTGTGTGTATGTATATATATATATATATATATATATATATATATATATATATATATATATATATATATAAAACTCCTGTTGGTTCTGTTCCTCTGGAGAACTCTGACTAATACACTTAAGTTAGGGG
The DNA here is from genome assembly GCF_949987515.2 of Delphinus delphis. Taxonomy (NCBI): domain Eukaryota; kingdom Metazoa; phylum Chordata; class Mammalia; order Artiodactyla; family Delphinidae; genus Delphinus; species Delphinus delphis. The sequence goes on from NC_082687.1 coordinate 70,045,120, forward strand.
ATAAAGATTTTGATGCCCAGAGAAGATAAAGTTGAGTAAACAACAACCTGTGCAGAATCCTGCCTTAGCAAGGCTTTCTTTGTTTTTTTCCCTGGGAATGCTGTGAGCTACACCTACAAATGTGATCAGTCAGTCTGTAGCATTGAAAACAAAGCCTGCTGTGCTTTGTAGTTCATAGCAATCCAATTAGAAAGAAATTTCACATCTTTTTTTCCCTTGTGAAAACAAACTGTCTTCACATTACTAAACGTTAAAACTGGTGGTCCCAGGGTATAAAAGTGTCCTGACGTTGGTGAGTTGTATTACAGTCTTCAAATCTTCTTGCCAACTGTTTTTGGAATACATTGCATTCTTACATTAATTCATCTATTCATTCACTTAGTCATTTCAGAACAACATGTGGAATGCCTACTCCATGCCAGACATGTTTTACATGTTAACAAGGAAGGGATGTGCAAATAGGCAAATTCCTTGTGCTGGAAAACGCATCAACAAATAAACATGACATATTTTATCAGTTATAAGTGATAAGAGAATGAAAAAAGCTGGGAAAAGAAAGAGAGGGCATCTAGAAGTTGGGAGTGTGTTTTAAAATATGGTGTTCACTTATTTACAAAACAGAAACAGACTCTCAGACATAGAAAACAATCTTATGGTTACCAAAGAAGAAAGGGAGGGAGGATAAATTAGGAGTTTGGAATTAACAGATACACAACTACTATATATAAAATAGATAAACAACAAGGACCTACTGTATAGCACATGGAACTACATTCAATATGTTGTAATCTCCTATAATGGAAAAAAATCTGAAAAAGAATGTGTGTATATATATATATATATATATATATATATATATATATATATTATACATATATAGCTAATTCACATTGCTGTACACCTGAAACTAACACAACATTGTAAGTCAGCTATACTTCAAGTAAAAAATTTTAAAAAGAAAAATAAAAAGTGAAATAAGGTGTTCAGAGATGGCCTGGCTGAGGAAGTAGCACTTGAGTAACATCATGAATAAGGCAAAGGAGTAAAGGAGCACATCTCTGGGTTGTGAACATTCCAGACTAAAAAGAACCCACAAACACCTTGAAGAGAAACCTACTAAGTGTATTTAAGGTTCTGGGAGGAATCTGGAGTGCTAGGGCAAAACGAGAAATAAGAAATGAAGTCAGAGTAATGACCAGGGGCCAGATTACGAACAGCCTTGCACACTGTGGATTTTCTTCTAAGAGTGACAAGAAGTCATGGGGAGTTTTGAGTAGGGTATGGAAAGATCTGGTTTGTGTTTAAAAAAAGAACATTTTTGTTGTGTAGGATAGATTGTACTCTGTATAAATTAGGTCTCTACAATTCTGAAGTTAAAGACAAATTCATCACTGGCCCTTTAGAAGGACATTCGTGTTATTTTTAAGTAGAATTTTGTATATATTATTGTCATTTGCTCTGATGTTCAAGGTTTTTTTTTTCTTTCAGTTTTATTGACTGTAGCATACACACAGAAAAGTGCATAAATCAAAACGTATAGTTTAACGAATTGTCACAAGGTGAATAAAGCTGCATAGCTATTATCTAGGTCAGGAAATAAACTATTTCCATTACTTTCAGAAACTCCATTTGTGACCTCTCCCAATCATATGCCTTCCCTCCTCCCAAAGGGACTACTATCCTGACTTCTAAAATCATAGATTGGATCTGTCCATTTAAAAAATATGTAGAGATGGAATCATCTATTATGCACTATTTGGGCCCTGTCTTCTTTTGCTCAATGTTGTATTTGTAGAATCTTGGCATTATAAATCCATCTCCAATGCATCTTTATTTTCTATCTTATTAATGTATCTTATCATTAGTATTTTTCCTCTATGTTCTTTTAAGTTCTCTTTTTAATGTCAGAAGGTCTATTTCCTTTTCTCTCTCATTCCTAAAGTGTAGTCCTTTTGGATCCTGAACTAAATCCTGGAGCGCCTACCACAGCCTTTCATCCTTAGTGGGCTCTGGAGTCCAAGTTTTGTCCTTGCTGTACATGAACCTGTCAAATGCTCTGCTTGGCTTCTCAGTCTCTCAGTAATCTCCTCTCTAATTGTCATTTGCCCCTGGGAAATATATAGCCCCATAATCTGGGCTTATCTCCATGGTACTTCCTTTTCTTCTCTCCTAGATCTTGGCCTTGCAATTCCTCTCTACCTTGGGAACTCTTTGGTATCACCAAACAGATTATTTTTTTGTTCCAAATTTTCTCATTCTCCTTTATGAGAATGTAGATATGAACAAGTGGGTTCACCTTTACCACCATATTTTGATAAAGTTTTGATCATTTTTTAAGGTAGCTAATATTCTGAATGCCTTGAATTTACTATAACTATTGTCATCAATTTAAAATTCTATAGATTATTTTTTAATGGAAACCTCTTCATTCACAAATGTAGTAGCCCTACCAAACAATTAAAAACTAAACAAAGAATAAATTATAAAGGTTTATTTCACTAATTCTTTTCCAGAAAAGCTCTAGGAAATCACATATAGGATTTCTAAATGCTGAATCTAAAATTACGTTTCCTTGAAAAGAAATGTAGACTTTTAGTGTAATTACTGCAAAGTATTTTTTTATCACTCAGAAAGAAACCAAATAGTTTAAACCAATGTGACTTGAAGAAAGGTAAATCTTATACCCTAACAACTGAGAAAAGATCTTGGAGAAATTACTCCAATTTAGATGAATTGTGTTTATAAAGTTATTTTACTTCCATTATTAATTTTTTTCTAACTTCATAACTAAGGGAAGATAAGTGACTTCCCCATGTCACACAGCAAATAGGTAACAGAGATGGACCTCAAACTCTCCTGCCTGCTATAAGTGTTCTCAAGTGTCTCACACCTTCCCCAGCCCTTCTTTAACTCTTAGTTCATGTCTAGTTACTATGTTCTCCCCTCCCTATATTTCCTAACAAAATTTCTTGAAAGTGAAAAAACAACAATTATTTTTGAACTTCTTCAATCCCTGTGTTCAGTCTGAACGACTAAGGATTGTTCATATTTCCAAGTTTTTGGAATTTTGTAAAACTAAACAAACTAAAAATAAATAACTTAAGTCAATGGGTCAAGATATTAAAAAATGAATTTCTGTATTAGCTGAATGGTTGTATGGAATTACTTCAAAATTACCTTCCAAGTTCACTACTGTGCAATGTTATAACTATCTTCAAATTGTCTTATTATTTAAAAACAACTTAAAAATAATTTTAAAACATTCAAAATATTTTTATAATAGTGACTATTTTATTCAAAAATATGTAATGTTAACGTGAAAATGACTGTCAAACCTTTTTCAAGATGAATATAAAGACACCACAAAGCTCTATGTCTAGTGTCTCTATTTGCCACTTACATTTCTCTTTCAAAATATATGTAATTTGTTTTTCTATAAATAGTCCATCTTTTGAGTCCAGCCAATATGGTATCTAATAATGGCTCTCTGACATCAATCACCAGTGCATTTCTCTGAAGGAAATGATGTAGTCTATGTGCAATGCCTATTGTCTCTTTGTGGTGCATAGTGTATATGTGGTAATTAAAGCAAGCAGCTAGTGTAATCATGGGTTATTAGGAGGAAATGCTTGTGACTAGAATAAAAGATGTTTGTTGTATTAATATTTCAGGTGGCAGAATCTGTCTGAAAGGAAGCTATTTCTGGAAAGACTCCGTCTTTTAGATGCATATGCTAATCCCAAACCCCATAACTAAAATCCAGACTATATTTATCCAGTATGAACCTGAATGACTTTTCCTACAGACTACTTGAGACTCATTGAATATAGAGAGAAGAAGGAGAATGGGTAGAGTATGATACTGTAAGAAGATCATCGGATCAATCAAATAAATACTGAACCCTTCTCACTATACACAAAGCAACATACCAGATGCTATTGGTTATAGACAGAGATATTGAAAGCTCTGCCTGACCTCAGAGGGCCTGTATTAGCAAGGAGGCAAGACTATGCATATGTTTTTTTAATTGAACATCACAGTATAATGCTGTATTAGTTTTCTAATGCTGCTGTGACAAATTGCCACCAACAGTGGCTTAAAACAACACTAATATATTATCTTACAGGTCTGTAGCTTTGAAGTCTCAACAGGCTAAAATCAAGAAATCTCCAAGGCTGCATTCATTTTTGGAAGTTCTAGGGTAGAATTTGTTTCCTTGCTTTTTCCAGTTTCCAAAGCTGTCCATATTCATCTGCTGGGAGCAACGTTACTCTATCTTCAAAGTTTACAACGTTGGATTTCTCTCTCATCCTTCCTCCTTCATTGCATCTCCATCTGCCATCAGAGGAGAAAGGTTCTTCACTTTTAAGGACTCATGTGGTAAAATTGGGCTCACCTGGATAATCCAAAGTAATCTTTCTCAATGTTTTTAACATTTATTATAATTGTAAAGTCCCTTTTGCTGTGTATGGTGACATATTCACAGGTTTTGGGGGTTAGTTCATGGACATCTTTGGGGGCCATTATTCTGCCTACCATAACTACTGAAAAAGTAGTTTAAAATCTAAAACTTAAATTAAGATTCAGAGAAAGAAGAGAGATCATGTGGGCAAGTTGCTAAGGGAAGGGTTTATCAAGAAGGTGGGGAATAAATTGATCTTTGAAAAGTAGGTTATTTGTTTCTTGATGTTTTCTTCCAGAAAATCAATTATTTCATCAAGATTTGCCAAGTTATTTGCATAGATGATAATATTATTCATATTATCTCAATTTATCCTCAAAACAACCTCATCAGGGAGGTATTATTATTATCCCTGTTATATAGTTGAAGAAAAATTAGGTTAAGAAAATTACCCCAGATCACATTCTTTGTATAAATTGAAACTAAATGGAAACCTACATAATTGGCACCCATGTCGACACTTAACCACCATACTGTATACCTCTTGTTTTATGTTTTCCTTCAAAGGTCTTTTGTTGTAGTATTTTCCTTCTTAAAACCAGGTTTATGTTTACATTTTACAACTGAAATTATACATTCTATACTTTTTGTTTGCTTATGTTTTGTTTGCTTTGTTTATGTTATTTTCAAATGTATTGATTTTTCCTTTCATGTTTATAATTTTCTTACTCATTTTTTCTTAAAAAATATTTTTTCTTCTAACATCTTGTGTTGAATTATTAATTATATTCTTCAAAAATGTTAAGGCACAAAATTAGGTTCTAAATATAAATTTTACCATGTCTCAAAAATATTGCAATTCAGTATTTTTGTTTTAATTATTTTAAGAAAGTCAGTAATTGAGTTTTTGACAATGGCAATTCCCACAGCAGAAAAATAAAAATCAACAAAGAACTAAGAAAATAAATGATCTTCCCACCTAGACACCCAGAGATCTTGATAGTTCTGATGGTAAACAGCTTCTAAGATGCCAGGACTCTTTTATTTTTTTGGCATATATTTATAAAAATAAGTTAATAAGATGTAAAAAGTTTATAATTTTTAATTTTCCTTGTAGAAATACATTAAGGATATTTTATGTCAACAAATCATTTTATGTCATCATTTTTGCTGATTGCATAGTAGGCCTTTAATGAGGATAGTATAATGTATTTGTCTAATCCTCTATAGTGAGGCTGTTTTTTCCCAATTTTGGATTACTATAAACAACACAGCAACGAACATCTATATACTTCTAGCTCAACTATCTATCTATCAATCTGTCTACGTGTCTATCTGTTCTCTCCATATAACTTATTCACCTGTCTGATTATATCCTTTGTAAGAGAACATAGTATATATTGTTAAGTATGTGAATTTTGGTCTCAGTTTTCCTGGAATTGAATCTCTCTCCACAAATTATTATGTGAGTTTTGGCTAGTTGTTTAACCCCACTGTGACTCAGTTTTCTCATGTATGGCCAAATAATAGGCTTGACCTCTTTTTTGGATTTCCTTCCCATTTAGGTCACCACAGTGCATTGAGTAGAATTCCCTGTGCTATACAGTATGTTCTCATTAGTTATCTATTTTATACATAGTATCAATAGTATATATGTGTCAATCCCAACCTCCCAATTTCTCTCACCCCCTCCTTCCCCCTTGGTATCCATATATTTGTTCTCTACATCTGTACCTCTATTTCTGCTTTGCAAATAAGGTCATCTATGCCATTTTTCTAGATTTCACATATATGTGTTAATATATGATATTTGTTTTTCTCTTTCTGACTTCCTTCACTTTGTATGACACTCTCTAGGTTCATCCATGTCTCTACAAATGACCTACTTTCAGTCCTTTCTATGGCTGAGTAATATTCCATTGTACATATGTACCACATCTTCTTTATCCATTTCTCTGTTGATGGACATTTAAGTTGCTTCCATGGGACAGTCACCTCTGAGCATCTCATTTGAATTGAATGGGCTCCAACCATGTTCTGGTTATTATGTTTTCATTAAAAAGTGTGCCAGTGCTTAAGAGCTTGAAAAACATTTTATCATGCTTATGGAGTCTGCATGTCAGGAATCCAGACAGAGGCCCTAACATTGAGACCCTAGCTGGAAAGTCTTAACAATAGGTTGAGGCACTCTATATCTGGCTGCTGAAATTATTGGCAGGTACCTTTGTTCTCAGATGACAGTTGCTGTCAGCTGTAGGCTGGGACCTCAGCTGGGCTTGTCAACTGAAGCATCTTCACAAGTTCTCTCCATCATGGCCTCAGGGTGGTCAGAATTTTTATGTGGCCACTCAAGGTGTCATAACATATGTCTCAAGGAAGAAGGGAGAAGTTTCACTGCTTTTTGGGACCTAGTAGTATATGACCTAGGAGTCATATAACATCATCTCTGCCATATTCTATTGATTGAGTTAGTCACAAGGTCATTCAGATTCAAGGGGAAAAGATAAAGACTCCATTTCTCAAAGGTAGGGTGGCAGCATTAATTATTAATGTAGACAACCATGTGGATTGGGAGATGTTATAGTTACCTTTGGAAAATATTATCTGTCAACCTTTCCTATTTATATGCAAGTACATATTTGATTCCAGGGGACATCTAAATGGATAGGTCTTATTTCTGTATTTCTGCCTGGGATCTCACCTTCTTCACCAGGAAGAAGATGCCTTGTGGAGAAGAGGGTCTTCATATTTAGAGAAGAAGATGCATCTGAGGGAAACTGTTACTGGACGAAATACCAAAGAAGAAAGTTGGAGTCTAACGTGCCTTCTGGTATCATACATGTCACAGCAGCAGGCAATATAGACCAGGAGCAGTGACTCTAAGAATGCCATAAGATTTCTTAAAACTTTGAATGTCTCTGTGTTTGTTGTTATGTTCTTCTGACTGTTTCCCCAGAAGGATTTGAAGTAAGAATCTTAAAACCAAATAGGCAAGTATTTGTCCTTGAACATACCAAGAAAACATTGAACTGGAGAAAAGATAAACCACTGAGGAGGCAAATGTGGGAAGGAAAGGAGCCCCAAGAGAAAGACTGTGTAGCATCAGCTGCTAAAGAGGAAAAAAAAAAAAAAGCAGTCTGGGTCCACAGAGACTACACGGGGGAAAAGAAAAGCACAGGAAACTGGCCTTCACCTTAGATGTGGCCCAGGGGATTTTACAATCTGAAATCCCTAGAAAGGTGATAGCAAACCTGCTGTTAACTATGCCAGCTAAATCAAGACGATCCAAAATTTTAAAAATGAAAAATACCAGGATGTAAACAAGAAACTGTTTGCAATGGCCAAAATGTGATTATGATTCTTTTCTCTTGGGTCCTTCCATTGGTTTTATTTTCTCCATCCCCTCTCTCTTTTCTAAACCCCTCACTATTTTTGTTTAGTCTTAAGTCATTTTTAGTACCTGCTCTCCTTTTACACTTAGTGAAGGTAGAAAGAAAAAGGAAAATATTAAAGATCATCTAATTCAACACTCTAATTTTAACAAAAACAAAGCAGCCCCAGGGAGGCAGTGACAGGCTCGGAGTCAACATGGATTATTGGTAGCTGCAGAGTTGTGGCTGCAAGCAGCTCTACTGACCATTCATGTGTTTCTCTGTATGTGAGACTGCCTCCCTGGCCTAGCTTGAGGCTGAAGTCCCAGACAAGGAAAACTGTCCCTGTGTCAATTTTAGTTCTCTGGAAAGCTGATGCCAAGACACAATGAAAAGGGCATGGGATTTTTGAGGGGAGGTGCCGTGAAGAATGAATAAGAATAAATGAGGGGGGTGTTGTTTGGATCACAGTGTCAGTCTGACACTGTGAAGGAGAGAGGGGAAAAGGAGGAAGAGACTCTGATTGCCATTTCTGGGAAAATGGCAATCAGGTTGATGGAGTACCTTAGAGCAAAGATTAACCATTAGAGGAGTCCCATATTGCGCAGAAATGGCTCAGCTCTAATATTACCAGGCATTATTCAGCCATTAGCTGAGAACAGCCTGGGGTGGCAGGGGCTGGGGAAGTGGGGGTGTGTGGGGGGAGATGGGAAACAGAAGAGTAGTGAGAGCAACGCAGTGGATCCCAAAAGTGTGGCAGCTGCAGGCTTTTGGTTAACTACACTCCTTGCAGCAGATCTCTTTTTAAGCAGATCTGAGTCGTACCCTCCTATGACAGCCCCAGTTCCCTTCTATATAACTTACTTCAAATAGGACTATAGTAAGGTGGGTAAGTCAATTAGTTGTCTATTGTTGTGTAACAAATTACCACAAACAGTGGCTTAAAACAGCATATAGTTATTATCTCATAGTTTCAGTGCGTTAAGAGTCTGTGCACAACTTACTTTGATCATCTGCAAGGCTGCAATCCAAGTGTTGACTTGGACTGGGTTCTCACCTGAGGCTCAAATGGGGAAGGACCTGCTTCCAAGTTCATATGGTTGTTGGAAGAATCCAAATTCTTACAGGTTGTCAAGGTGAAAGCTTCATTTTCTTGCTGGCTGTTGACTGGAGACTATACCCTCAGGTCCTTCTTTGTGCCTTTTTCTACAAGGCAGCTCTCAAGAAGTCAGCTCACCTTTTCAAAGTTAGCAAGCGAGAAATTCTTACAGCAAGATGGATGTTACAATCTTATATAAAGTAATGATGTACATATAATCACACATATTCCATCATCTTTGTTGTATTCTGGTCAGAAGCAAGTCACAGGTCCCACTCATACTCAAGGGGAGGGATACAGGAGGGCATGAGTATCAGGAGGTGGGGATAGTTGGGGCCATCTTAGAATCTTTCTGCTACAGTTGGAGGCTCTATTTATTGGACCCAAAGGGCTGCTGAACATTTATATACATGAGCATTTGGGTTCTGTCCTAGAAGACTTAAAAATTGAGAAATTTAAACATAGAGGTGTTCATGATCTCAAATTATTTTAAACATTCCTGAGTAGGACTAGTTCATTCATATATATATAAGTTGGGAGACACCGAGTATGTCTGTTTGCTAAAGATTGAACATATTTTTTCCAGCATGCAAAATACTCTTTCACTTAGATTCATCCAAACTTGAGTCCCTCACTCAATGTTCCTTTTTTTTTTTTAAATGCTTTTGTTTGGGCCATGTTATCAGAAACACAAGCAATTTTAAGATGAAGTCACCTGAAAACATGTCCTCTCTGAAGCTAACCATCAATAATGTCTCAACAGAGATGATTCTTTTTTGAATTTTATTTTACTTATTTTTTTATACATCAGGTTCTTATTAGTCAGCCATTTTATACACATCAGTGTATACATGTCAATCCCAATTGCCCAATTCATCCCACCAGCACCGCCACCCGCCACTGTTTTCCACCCTTGGTGCCCATACGTTTGTTCTCTACACCTGTGTCTCAATTTCTGCTCTGCAAACAGGTTCATCTGTACCATTTTTCTAGAGTCCACATATATGCGTTAATATATGATATTTGTTTTTCTCTTTCTGACTTACTTCAATCTGTATGAAAGTCTCTAGATTCATCCACATCTCTACAAATGAATGAATTTCATTCCTTTTTATGGCTGAGTAATATTCCATTGTATATATGTTCCACATCTTCTTTATCCGTTCATCTGTCAATGGGCATTTAGGTTGCTTCCATGACCTGGCTATTGTAAATAGTGCTGCAATGAACATTGGGGTGCATGTGTCTTTTTGAATTATGGTTTTCTCTGGGTATATGCCCAGTACTTGGATTGCTGGGTCATATGGTAATTCTATTGTTAGTTTTTTAAGGAACCTCCATACTGTTTTCCATAGTGGCTGTATCAATTTACATTCCCACAAACAGTGCAAGAGGATTCCTTTTCTCCACACCCTCTCTAGCATTTGTTGTTTGTAGATTTTCTGATGTTGCCCATTCTAACTGGTGTGAAGTGATACCTTATTGTAGTTTTGATTTGCATTTCTCTAATAATTAGTGATGTTGAGCAGTTTTTCATGTGCTTCTTGGCCATCTGTAGGTCCTCTTTGGAGAAATGTCTATTTAGGTCTCCTGCCGATTTTTGGACTTGGTTGTTTATTTTCTTAGTATTGAGCTGAATTAGCTGTTTATATATTTTGGATTACTCCTTTGTCCGTTGATTCATTTGCAAATATTTTTTCCCATTCTGAGGGTTGTCTTTTCGTCTTGCTTGTAGTTTCCTTTGCTTTCCAAAAGCTTTTAAATTTCATTAGGTCCCATTTGTTTATTTTTGTTTTTATTTCCATTACTCTAGGAGGTGGATCAAAAAAGATCTTGCTGTGATTTATGTCAAAGAGTGTTCTTCCTATGTGTTCCTCTAAGAGTTTTATTGTGTCCTATCTTACATTTAGGTCTCTAATCCATTTTGAGTTTATTTTTGTGTATGGTGTTAGGGAGTGTTCTAATTTCATTATTTTACATGTACCTGTCCAGTTTTCCCAGCATCACTTATTGAAGATACTGTCTTTCCTCCATTGTATACCCTTGCCCCCTTTGTCATAGATTAGTTGACCATATATGTGTGGGTTTAACTCTGGGCTTTCTATCCTGTTCCATTGATCTATATTTCTGTTTTTGTGCCAGTACCATATTGTCTTGATTACTGTAACTTTGTAGTATAGTCTGAAGTCAGGCAGTCTGATTCCTCCAGCTCCATGTTTTTCCCTTAAGGCTGCTTTGGCTATTCAGGGTCTTTTGTGTCTCCATACAAATTTTAAGATTTTTTGTTCTAGTTCTGTAAAAAATGCAATTTGTAATTTGATAGGGATTACACTGAATCTGTAGATTGCTTTGGGTAGTAGAGTCATTTTCACAATATTGATTCTTCCAATCCAAGAACATGGTATATCTCTCCATCTGTTGATATCATCTTTAATTTCTTTCACAGTGTCTTATAGTTTTCTGCATACTGGTGTTTTGTCTCCCTAGGTAGGTTTATTCCTAGGTATTTTATTCTTTTTGTTACAATGGTAAATGGGAGTGTTTCCTTAATTTCTCTTTCAGACTGTTCATCATTAGTGTATAGGAATGCAAGAAATTTCTGTGCATTAATTTTCTATCCTGCAACTTTACCAAATTCATTGATTAGCTCTAGTAGTTTTCTGGTGGCTAATCATTGATTAGCTCTAGTAGTTTTCTGGTGGCATCTGATTGACAAAATCAATCCCCATTGATTAGTTCTAGTAGTTTTCTGGTAGCATCTTTAGGATTCTCTATGTATAGTACCATGACATCTGCAAACAGTGACAGTTTTACCTCTTCTTTTCCAATTTGTATTCCTTTTATTTCTTTTTCTTCTCTGATTGCCATGGCTAGGACTTCCAAAACTATGTTGAATAATAGTGGTGAGATTCGACATCGTTGTCTTTTTCCTGGTCTTAGAGGAAAGGCTTTCAGTTTTTCACCATTGAGAAAGATGTTGGCTGTGGGTTTGGCATATATGGCCTTTATTAGGTTGAGGTAGGTTCCCTCTATTCCCACTTTCTGGACAGATTTTATCATACATGGTTGTTGAATTTTGTCAAAAGCTTTTTCTGCATCTATTGAGATGATCATATGGTTTTATTCTTCAATTTGTTAATATGGTGTATCACATTGATTGATTTGCATATATTGAAGAATCCTTGCATCCCTGGGATAAACCCCACTTGATCATGGTGTATGATCCTTTTAATGTGTTGTTGGATTCTGTTTGCTAATATGTTGTTGAGGATTTTTGCATCTACATTCATCCGTGATATTGGTCTGTAATTTTCTTTTTTTTTAGTATCTTTGTGTGGTTTTGGTATCAGGGTGATGGTGGCCTCATAGAATGAGTTTGGGAGTGTTCCTTCCTCTGCAATTTTTTAGAAGAGTTTGAGAAGGATGGGTGTTAGCTCTTCTCTACATGTTAGATAGAATTCACCTGTGAAGCCATCTGGTCGTGGACTTTTGTTTTTTGGAAGATTTTTTATCACAGTTTCAATTTCATTACTTGTGATTGGCCTGTTCATATTTTCTATTTCTTCATGGTTCAGTCTTGGAAGGCTATACCTTTCTAAGAATTTGTCCATTTCTTCCAGGTTGTCCATTTTATTGGCATAGAGTAGCTTGTAGTAGTCTCTTAGGATGCTTTGTATTTCTGCAGTATCTGTTGTAATTTCTCCTTTTTCATTTCTAATTTTATTGATTTGAGTTCTCTCCCTCTTTTTCTTGATGAGTCTGGCTAATGGTTTATCAATTTTGTTTATTTCTCAAAGAACCAGCTTTTAGTTTTATTGATCTTTGCTATTGTTTTTTTTGCTTCTGTTTCATTTTTCTGCCCTGATCTTCATGATTTCTTTCCTTCTGCTAGCTTTGGGTTTTGTTTGTTCTTCTTTCTCTAGTTCCTTTAGGCCTAAGGTTAGATTTTTTATTTGAGATTTTTTGTTGTTTCTTGAGGTAGGCTTGTATAGCTATAAACTTCCCTTTTAGAACTGCTTTTGATGTATCCCATAGGTTTTGGATCATCGAGTTTTCATTATCATTTGTCTCTAGGTACTTTTTAATTTCCTCTTTGATTTCTTCAGTGATGCCTTGGTTATTTAGTAACATATTGTTTAGCCTCCACGTGTTTGTGTTTTTTATGTTTGTTTCCCTGTAATTGATTTCTCATCTCATAGCGTTGTGGTCAGAAAAGATGCTTGATATGATTTCAATTTTCTTAAATTTACTGAGGCTTGATTTGTGACCCAAGATGTGATCTATCCTGGAGAATGTTCCGTGTGCACTTGAGAAGAAAGTATAATCTGCTGTTTTTTATGTCATGCCCTATAAATATCAGTTAAATCTATCTGGCCTATTGTGTCATTTAAAGCTTGTGTTTCCTTATTAATTTTCTCTTTGGGTGATATGTCCACTTGCTTAAGTGAGGTGTTAAAGTCCCCCACTATTATTGTGTTACTGTTGATTTCCCCTTTTATAGCTGTTAGCAGTTGCCTTATGTATTGAGGTACTCCTATGTTGGGTGCATATATATTTATAATTGTTATATCTTCTTCTTGGATTGATCCCTTGATCATTATGTAATGTCCTTCCTTGATTCTTGTAACATTCTTTATTTTAAAGTCTATTTTATCTGATATGAGTATTGCTACACCAGCTTTCTTTGGATTTCCATTTGTATGGAATATCTTTTTCCATCCCCTCACTTTCAGTCTGAATGTGTCCCTAAGTCTGAAGTGGGTCTCTTGGAGACAGGATATATATGGGTATTGTTTTTGTATCCATTCAGCAAGCCTGTGTCTTTTGGTTGGATCATTTATTCCATTCACGTTTAAGGTAATTATTGATATGTATGTTCCTATGACCATTTTCTTAATTGTTTTAGGTTTGTTTTTGTAGGTCCTTTTCTTCTCTCGTGTTTCCCACTTAGAGAAGTTCCTTTAGCATTTGTTGTAGAGCTGGTTTGGTGGTGCTGAACTCTCTTAACTTTTGCTTGTCTGTATACCTTTTCATTTCCCCATCAGATCTGAATGAGATCTTTGCTAGTAGAGTGACCTTTGTTGTCGGTTCTTCCCTTTCATTACTTTAAATATATCATGCCACTCCCTTCTGGCTTGTACGGTTTCTGTTGAGAAATCAGCTGTTAACCTTATGGGTGTTCCCTTGTATGTTATTTGTCCTTTTTCCCTTGCTGCTTCCAATAATTTTTCTTTGTCTTTAATTTTTGCCAATTTGATTACTATGTGTCTCGGCATGTTTCTCCTTGGGTTTATCCTGTATGGGATTCTCTGCACTTCCTGGACTTGGGTGGCTATTTCCTTTCCCATGTTAGGGAAGTTTTTGACTATAATCTCTTCAAATATTTTCTCAGGTCCTTTCTCTCTCTCTTCTCCTTCTGGGACCCCTATAATGCAAATGTTGCGTGTAATGTTGCCCCAGAGGTCTCTTAGGCTGTGTTCATTTCTTTTCATTCTTTTTTCTTTATTCTGTTCCGCAGCAGTGAATTCCACCATTCTGTCTTCCAGGTCACTTATCCATTCTTCTGCCTCAGTTATTCTGCTATTGATTCTCTCTAGTGTATTTTTCATTTTAGTTACTGTGTTGTTTATCTCTGTTTGTTTGTTCTTCAGTTCTTCTAGATCTTTTTTTTTTTTTTTTTTTTTTTTTTTTGCGTTATGTGGGCCTCTCACTGTTGTGGCCTCTCTCGTTGCGGAGCACAGGCTCCGGACATGCTGGCTCAGCGGCCATGGCTTATGGGCCCAGCCGCTCCGCGGCATGTGGGATCTTCCCGGACCAGGGCACGAACCCGCGTCCCCTGCATCGGCAGGCGGACTCTCAACCACTGCGCCACCAGGGAAGCCCCTTCTAGATCTTTGGTTAAACATTTCTTGCATCTTCTCGATCTTTGCCTCCATTCTTTTTCTGAGGTCCTTGATCATCTTCACTATAATTATTCTGAATTCTTTTTCTGGAAGGTTTCCTATCTCTACTTCATTTAGTTGTTTTTCTCAGCTTTATCTTGTTCCTTCTTCTGGTGCATAGCCCTCTGCTTTTTCATCTTGTCCATCTTTCTGTGAATGTGGTTTTTGTTCCACAGGCTGCAGGATTGTTGTTCTTCCTGCTTGTGCTGTCTGCTCTCTCCACTTAATGTTCTTGAGCTTCTGTTTCCACACTCGTATTAACTCCTGCTCCCATCTGAGGAGAATTGGCCCCTGAAGTTGTTTCCTCAGCCATAAAAGATTTCCTCAGATATATGCATGACTTTGCAGTCACCTTCTTCAAGGCATTGCTCAAAAGACATTTTCTCAATGAAGTCTATCCCACTAATTTATTTTAAATTGCAACCCACCCCTTCCTTTAACACTCTTGATTCTATTTACCCTGCTCAACTTTTGTTTGTTGCCATAATACTTATGGCTGAGTATACCAAATGTTATTCATTTATTAGGCTTCTTTTTTATTGTCTAGCTATGCTCTAGAATATAAGCTCCACAACAGCATAGATTTTTGTCAGTTTCATTCATTCATGTAGCTCAAGTACCTAGAGAAACAATGTCTGGAAGATAGTAGGCACTCAACAAAAATTACTCATGGAATGAATTAATGTCTTAAAACAACTCTCTGTGATATTATTATTATTATCTTTAGCTTGCAAGTGAGAAAACTGATGCACAAAGAAGTAAGCAATTTTCACTTATTTTTCAATTAATAACTGACAGAACTTAGAGTCAAATGCAGATAGTATGATTACAAAATCTGAGCTCAAAAAATACCGTGCAAAAGTGCCTACACTGAGGAAAACAAAAACTGATATGCAAAACTGTAACTGTCATATTGCCTATAAAGACAAAGATATTTCTTAAAAATTTCACTTTTTTATCCCATTATGAGTTTTCAAGAAACTTAAGCTCAGAATTTGTAGAAAAATGCAATATAACAGCAAACGATCCTGTCACATGGATGCATATTTTGCTTTTAAGTATTGTTAAGTTTTCCCTTCAAATAATATAAGCGATATTTCCCCGCAGAATTCTAACATTTTTCCTTAGTAATTGAAAATCTGAATACTGGAAAGCAAGGAAATATTATTAATAATGTTCCTTTTAATGCATCTTTCTAGATTACTCTTTAGCAAGGAGAATGAGCAAATTTAAGTAAATGACCATTCAGAGGTTCCCAGGCACTTTATAGATCTCAATATTTGGCCTGCTTCATTACATTTAATGGATCTTACTCTCTTTTACTAAAATACTCCTTTTAGTTAAGTTTGACATCAAAATCTGGGTCAAAATTATCCAAGATTGACCTTGAAGAAAACCATAAAAATAATTGACATGATCTAATCAGGGAATTCCTAAGTTGGTTGCCATTATGAAAGCTTTCAAGAAAAATGTTTCACAGGATAGTTTTCATAAAGCTGAGAAATCATGATAGTCACAACAGAAGAATCCTGGGTTAGGAGACAAGAGACCCAGTCCTGGAGCTGCCATTGTCTTGTAATGTGGTCTCATGTAAATAATTTTCCTCCCTGGGCCTCTGATATTTCATCTATTGGGAAGAGTTACAGTATGATCTTTACTGTGACTTCTAGCCTTAATAAGACGTATGAATTTGTGAAAAATAAGAAATCCACCTTTAATAGTGAAAGTACATGAAGCAGTGTTCCTTGCTGAGACTGTGATTTGAAGTCTGCTACCCTGGAATCCTGAATCTGAGTGTGTCTGAAGAACTGGTGAGATGTCCCTAAGTGTTTATTGACTTCATTTATGTTACATGAATAATGGAAGGGACCTCAAGGAGGAAAATTTTATGCACCTTCCCTACATACTGTCTCAGTTGGCCATTATCAACAATAACCCCATATAATAAAATCCCAAAATACAGTGACTTACAATAATAAACATTTATTCATATGCCCACAGGTCAAGAGATTGAATGCAGTCTGAACTGATCTAAGCTTCTCCATTGGGTGGTGTACTTCAGGCTGTGGATAAGCTGAGCCCACCTCCAGGTTATCAGTTGGGCTCAGATCTATTCCATGTGGTTTGTTCTAGGGAACAGGTTGATGGGACATGTTACTAGGAAAAAATCTTCTCATGGCAAATTCCCAGAGCAAAACAGACAAGCCAAACCATGCAAGGTCATTTAAGTCTTCTGCCGCTGCTACCTATGCCAATATCACATTGGTCAATGCAAGTCAAGTGGCCAAGCCTAATGTCATCAGGATAGGAAATATACTCTGTCCACCAGGAGATGGATTTAGATGTAGTATAGAGTAGATGGGTATAGATATAGGCTAGTGAAGAAATGACAACAGTAGTTCAATCTATCGCAGGGACAAGATGAAGTGGGGGCACAAATTTCCTGGGCCAGCCTTGTGGACTGATCTGAATCTTATGAAAGGAGAAAATTTTCCCCAATTTTTGACAAATTTCACAGGATTCATTCCTCAGTAAGGGCTGGAGGACTATAGTGCTCTTTTGTGCATGAGAAGTTTTTTATCTGTTGTGGAGCTATTTGGGTGGCACCACTGTGAGCTGGCCACGTTGGGCAACAGCAGTGTCAATGACACTGGTGGTATGTGGCTCTCAAGTGCCTCTTTAGATGTAGTGCTCACTGTGGAACACAAGAACTTGAGTAGCTTTGTTTGTAAACAGATGCCTCATTTTCCTGGGAGCTTTCAAAATTACATGAAAGAATAGCAGGTGTTGAGGACAAAATTATGTCCCCTAAAAGTCATATGTTGAAGACCTAACCTCAAGTGTATCTCAAAATGTGACTGTGTTTGGAGATAGAGCCTTTAAAGGGGTAATTAAGGTTAAATGTGGTCTTAAGGGTGGGGCCCTAATCCAATAAGATGGGCCTTCTTATTGGTTCTCCAAGGACCCAGTGCAGGGAGAAAAGTGAAGGCTCCTCTGCTGCTGTCTTCAACCATGCAGGCAAGGTGAGAAAGCAGAGCTGCAGAGATGTTAAGAAACCCGTACCAGGTCATTCAGCTGGAGATTCAGTACCAAGAATGAAATTGCTGGGAGCTCTGTTGCCAGAGTAACCCAGCTTTGGTGTTGGTGTTGGTTCCTTGCTGTTGCAAAGATACCTGTTTCTTTGTGCTGAGATCCTGAGGTAGTGCCGTGTGGCTGACAGGTTCTTGGTGCTCCGGCCAGGTGTCAGGGCTGTGCCTCTGAGGTGGGAAAGACGAGTTCAGGACATTTGACCACCAGAGACCTCCCAGCCCCACATAACATCAAACAGTGAAAGCTCTCCCAGAGATCTCCATCTCAATGCTAAACCCCAGCTCCACTCAACAACCAGCAAGCTACAGTGCAGGACACCCTATGCCAAACAACTAGCAAGAAAGGAACACCACCCCACCCATTAGCAGAGAGGCTGCCTAAAATCATAATAAGTTCACAGACACCCCAAAACACACCACTGGACATGGTCCTGCCCACCAGAATGACAAGATCCAGCCTCATACACCAAAACACAGGCACCAGTCCCCTCCACCAGGAAGCTTACACAACCCACTGAACAAAACTTACCCACTGGGAGCAGACACCAAAACAATGGAAACTAAGACCCTGCAGCCTGCAAAAGGGAGACCCCAAACACTGTAAGTTAAGCAAAATGAGAAGACAGAGAAATACACAGCAGATGAAGGAGTAAGGTAAAAACACACCAGACCAAACAAAAGAAGAGGAAATAGGCATTCTACCTGAAAAAGAATTCACAGTAATGATAGTAAGATGATCCAAAATCTTGGAAATAGAAGGTAGAAAATACAAGAAATGATTAAAAGGGATCTAGAAGAACTAAAGAGGAAACAAACAATAATGAACAACACAATAGATGGAATTAAAAATTCTCTAGAAGGAATCAATAGCAGAATAACTGAGACAGAAAAAAGGATAAGTGACCTGGATGATAAAATGGTGGAAATAACTACTGCAGAGCAGAATAAGGATAAAAGAATGAAAAGAATTGAGGACAATCTCAGAGACCTCTGGGACAACATTGAACACACCAACATTTGAATTATAGGGGTCCCAGAAGAAGAAGAGGAAAAAAAAGGGACTGAGAAAATATTTGAAGAGATTATAGTTGAAAACTTCCCTAATATGGGAAAGGAAATAATCAAACAAGACCAGGAAGTGCAGAGAGTCCCATACATGAAATATCCGAGGAGAAACATGCCAAGACACATATTAGTCAAACTATGAAAAATTAAATGCAAAGAAACAATATTAAAAGCAGCAAGGGAAAAGGAACAATTAACATACAAGGGAATCCCCATAACGTTAGCTGATCTTTCAGCAGAAACCCTGCAAGCCAGAAGGAAGTGGCAGGACATATTTAAAGTGATGAAAGGGAAGAACCTACAACCAAGATTAGTCTACCCAGCAAGGATCTCATTAAGATTCGACAGAGAAATTAAAACCTTTACAGATAAGCAAAAGCTAAGAGAATTCAGCAGCACCAAACCAGCTCTAAAACAAATGCTAAAGGAACTTCTCTAGGTAGGAAACACAAGAGAAGGAAAAGACTTACAATAACAAACCCAAAACAATTAAGAAAATGGTAATAGGAACATACATATTGATAACTACCTTAAATGTAAATGGATTAAATGATCTAAGCTAAATACATAGACTGGCTGAATGGATGAAAAAAACAAGACCCATACCTATGCTGTATACAACAGACCCACTTCAGACCTAAGGACACATACAGACTGAAAGTGAGGGTATGGAAAAAGATATTCCATGCAAATGGAAATCAAAAGAAAGCTGGGGTAGCAATTCTCATATCAGACAAAATATACTATAAAATAAAGACTATTACAAGGGGCAAAGAAGAACACTACATAATGATCAAAGGATTAATCCAAGAAGAAGATATAACAATTGTAAATATTTATGCACCCAACATAGGAGCACCTCAATACATAAGGAAAATGCTACAGCCATAAAAGGGGAAATCAACTGTAACACAATCATAGTAGGGGACTTTAACACCCTACTTTCACCAATGGACAGATCATCCAAAATGAAAATAAACAAGGAAACACAAGCTTTAAATGATACATTAAACAAGATGGACTTAACTGATATTTATAGGACATTCCGTCCAAAAACATCAGATTACACTTTCTTCTCAAGTGCTCATGGAACATTCTCCAGAATAGATCACATCCTCGGTCACAAATCAAGCCTTGGTAAATTTAAGAAAATTGAAATCATATCAGGTATCTTTTCTGACCACAATACTATGAGACTAGATATCAATTACAGGAAAAAATCTGTAAAGAATACAAACATATGGAGGCTAAACAATACACTACTAAATAACCAAGAGATCACTGAAGAAATCGAAGAGGAAATCAAAAATACCAAAACAAATGACAATGAAAACATCATGAACCAAAACCTATGGGATGCAGCAAAGCAGTTCTAAGAGGGAAGTTTATAGCAACACAATCCTACCTCAAGAAAAAAAAACATCTCAAATAAACATCCTAACCTTACACCTAAAGCAATTACAGAGAGAAGAACAAAAAAAACCCCAACGTTAGCAAAGGAAAGAAATCATAAAGATCAGATCAGAATGAAATGAAGGAAACAATAGCAAAGGTCAATAAAACTGAAAGCTGGTTCTTTGAGAAGATAAACAAAATTGATAAAACACTAGCCAGACTCATCAAGAAAAAAAGGGAGAAGACTCAAATCAATAGAATTAGAAATGAAAAAGAAGTAACAACTGACACTGCAGAAATACAAAGGATCATGAGAGATTACTACAAGCAACTATATGTCAATAAAATGGACAAGCTGGAAAAAATGGACAAACTCTTAGAAAAGCACAACCTTATGAGACTGAACCAGGAAGAAATAGAAAATATAAACAGACCAATCACAAGCACTGAAATTGAAAGTGTGATTAAAAATCTTCCAACACGTTTCCCTGGTGGTGCAGTGGTTGAGAGTCCGCCTGCCGATGCAGGGGACACGGGTTCGTGCCCCGGTCCAGGAAGATCCCACAAGCCATGGAGCGGCTGGGCCCATGAGCCATGGCTGCTGAGTCTGTGTGTCTGGAGCCTGTGCTCCACAACGGGAGAGAGCACAACAGTGAGAGGCCCGTGTACTGCAAAAAAAAAAAAAAAAAAAAATCTTCCAACAAACAAAAGCCCAGGACCAGAGGGCTTCACAGGCAAATTCTATCAAACATTCAGAGAAGAGCTAACACCCATCCTTCTCAAACTCTTCCAAAATATAACAAAGGGAGGAATATTCCCAAACTCATTCAATGAGGCCACCATCACCCTGATACCAAAACCAGACAAAGATGTCACAAAAAAAGAAAACTATAGACCAATATCACTGATGAACATAGATGTAAAAATCCTCAAGAAAATACCAGCAAACAGAATCCAACAACACATTAAAAGGATCGAACACCACGATCAAGTGAGGTTTATCCCAGGAATGCAAGGTTCTTCAATATACGCAATTCAATCAGTGTGATAAACCATGTTAACAAATTGAAGGAGAAAAACCATATTATCATCACAACAAATGCAGAAAAAGCTTTCGACAAAGTTCAACACCTATTTATGATAAAAACCTGCCAGAAAGTGGTCATAGACGGAACTTACCTCAACATAATAAAGCCCATATATGACAAACCCACAGCCAACATCTTTCTCAATGGTGAAAAACTGAAAGCATTTCCACTAAGATCAGGAACAAGACAAGGTTGCCCACTCTCACCATTTTATTCAGCATAGTTTTGGAAGTTTTAGCCACAGCAATCAGAGAAGAAAAAGGAATAAAAGGAATACAAAGTAGAAAAGAAGAAGTAAAACTATCACTGTTTGCAGATGACATGATAATAAACATAGAGAATCCTAAAGAGGCTACCAGAAAACTACTAGAACTAATCAATTAATCTGGTAAAGTAGCAGGATACAAAAATAATGCACAGAAATCTCTTGCATTCCTATACACTAATGATGAAAAACCTGAAAGAGAAATTAAGGAAATACTCCCATTTACCACTGCAACAAAAAGAATAAAATACCTAAGAATACACCTACCTCAGGAGACAAAAGACCCATATGCAGAAAACTATAAGACATTGATGAAAGAAATTAAAAATTATACAAACATATGGAGAGATATACCATGTTCTTGGACTGGAATAATCAACATTGTGAAAATGACCATACTACCCAAAGCAATCTACAGATTCAATGCAATCCCTATGAAACTACCAATGGCATTTTTCACAGAACTAGAACAAAAAATTTCACAATGTGTAGGGAAACACAAAAGATCCCGAATAGCCAAAGCAACCTTGAGAAAGAAAAACGGAGCTGGAGGAATCAGGCTCCCTGACTTCAGGCTATACCACAAAGCTACAGTAATCAAGACAGTATGGTACTGGCACAAAAACATAAATATAGATCAATGCAACAGTATAGAAAGCCCAGAGTTAAACCCATGCATATATGGTCACCTTATCTTTGATAAAGGAGGCAAGATATACAATGGAGAAAAGACAGCCTCTTCAATAAGTGGTGCTGGGAAAACTGGACAGCTATATGTAAGAGAATGAAATTAGAACACTCCCTAACACCATACACAAAAATAAACTCAAAAGGAATTAAAGACCTCAATGTATGGCCAGACACTATAAAACTCTTAGAGGAAAACATAGGCAGAACACTCTATGACATAAATCACAGCAAGATCCTTTTTGACCCACCTCCTAGAGAAATGGAAATAAAAACAAAAATAAACAAATGGGACCTAATGAAACTTAAAAGCTTTTGCACAACAAAGGAAACCACAAACAAGACAGAAAGACAACCCTCAGAATGGGAGAAAATATTTGCAAATGAAGCAACTGACAAAGGATTAATCCCCAAAATATACAAGCAACTCATGCTGCTCAATATCAAACAAACAAAGAATCCAATCCAAAAATGGGCTGAAGACCTAAACAGACATTTCTCCAAAGAAGATATACAGATTGCCAACAAACACATGAAAGGATGCTCAACATCACTAATCATTAGAGAAATGCAAACAAAAACTACAATGCAGTATCACCTCACACCAGTCAGAATGGCCATCATCAAATTTCTACAAAGAGTAAATGCTGGAGAGGGTGTGGAGAAAAGGGAACCCTCTTGTACTGTTGGTGGGAATGTAAATTGATACAGCCACTATGAGAACAGTATGGAGGTTCCTTAAAAAACTAAAAATAGAAGTACCATAGGACCCAGCAATCCCACTGCTTGTCATATACCCTGAGAAAACCGTAATTCAAAAAGAGTCATGCACCACAATGTTCATTGCAGCTCTATTTACAATAGGCAGGACATGGAAGCATCCATCATTGGATGAATGGATAAAGAAGATGTGGCACATATATACAATGGACTATTACTCAGCCATAAAAAGAAATGAAATTGAGTTATTTGTAGTGAGGTGGATGGACCTAGAGTCTGTCATACAGAGTGAGGTGAGTCAGAAAGAGAAAAACAGATACCATATGCTAACACATATATATGGAATCTAAAAAAAAAAAAAGAAAAAAAAGGTTCTGAAGAACCTAGGGGCAGGACAGGAATAAAAACGTAGACACAGAGAATGGACTTGAGGACACGGGAGGGGGAAGGGTAAGCTTGGACGAAGTGAGAGAGTGGCATGGACATATATACACTACCAAATGTAAAATAGATAGGTAGTGGGAAGCAGCCGCATAGCACAGGGAGATCATCTGGTGCTTTGTGACCACCTAGAGGGGTGGGATAGGGAGGGTGGTAGGGAGACACAAGAGGGAGGAGATAATGGGATGTATGTATAGCTGATTCACTTTGATATACAGCAGCAACTAACACACCATTGTAAAGCAATTATACTCCAATAAAGATGTTAAAAAAGAATAAAAATAAAAAGAGGTTGAGACACCAAGGATATACATACACAGAACAAGGCCATGTGAGGACACAGCAAGAAACTTCCATCTGCAAACCAGGAAGAAAGGCGTCAGGTGAAATCCAACCTGCTGACACCTTGATCTTAGACTTCCAGCATCCAGAACTATGAGAAAATAAATTTCTTTTTTTTAAGCCACTCAGTCTGTCGCATTTTGTTATGGCAACCCTAGGAAACTAATACAGATTTTGGTATCTAGAAGTGGGTGCTGCTGTAACCAACACCTAAAAGTGTGAAAGTGACTTTGTGGAAAAATGGATAATGGGCAAAGGCTGGAAGAGTTTGGAGGTGCATGTTAGAAAAAGCCTAGATTGCCTTGAAGAGATTATTGGTAGAAAAATAAAAATTTAAAGGTGATTCTCTTATGAGGTCTCAAGTGGAAATAAGAAATATGTTTTTGGAAACTGGAGAAAAGTTGATCCTTGTTATAAAGTGACAAAGTCCTTGGATGAATTGCATTTCAGTGTTTTGTGGAAAGTAGAACCTGTTTGAGATGAACTGGGATAATTACCTGAGGAAATTTCTAAGTGTTGAACATGCAGGCTTGGGTTCTCCTTATTGTTTATAGTAAATGCAAGATGAGAGAGATGAATTGAAGAAGGAATTGTTCAGCCTAAAGGAAACAGAATATGAATATTCAGAAAATTCTCAGCCTATCCATATTTAAAAATGCTAGAAACCACGTTCTGGAGAAAACATCAAGGATGTGGCTGAAAAAATCCTTTGGTGAAAAGATAATGAGTATGACTCTTGGCCACAAAGATAGGAAAGAGTGGCACTGGAATTTGAACGTAGCAATCCCAGGTCTAGAGTTTGAGTCCTTAACTCCAAGTCTCCCATAATTCGTATTTTAAAGACTTTGATAAGTTCTTTTGAAATCGTTTCACTTTTGTTTAAAATCTTCTCAAATTTATTTAAGTATCATACTTTGTTATTCACAGAATGCATAAATATCTAATTCTATGGGATGCATACATGGGAACTTACCAATAGATTTTGGAAGATAGGACATGTGAAGGTTTTAGGAGAAGTTACAGGATTATAAAAATAATAATACTAGTGCTAGGGTGACTCATGTTGGAGGGACACTTTGTCAGCATTAAAATGTATCTACAGTCATAATGTGGAAGGGTTTGGTATCTCGTGTTTCCTGGAATGAGTTGAGCAGTGACATATTTGGTAAAAAGAAGGGAGGTCTCCATGTCCCATTGTGAAAATTCCACAGGAGTTTTAATGCATAGAAACTGAGTATCATTGGAAAATACTGCAGATGTCTGAAATTAATTGAAAACTGGGAAGAAACCTTTGTTTTTGTCAGTAGTAAGCTCATTGGCAGCTAAGAAAGGCATTTTAGTAGAGTGGTAAGAAAGTTCCAGCTTATTATAGCCATGCATTAAGAGAATGTACTCTTGCCAGATTTTCCTTTTATGGTTTGGTTTTGGTTTTGCTTTTTGAGATTTCATGCATCTGAATTTTTATGTAAATTGACATTTTTTTTAATGTTGGGAAGTACTTAAAAATTAAGCACCATAAAAGAAAAGAAAAATGCCTATGCATTGAATTAAGACCCAAGACCTCTAGTTCTCAATCTCTAGTCTGACAGTTAGTGAGGAAAATATTTAAAAAGAATAAGCAACAGTCTCATTATGGGCCAGCTAAGGCTGGATAGCAGAAACCTACAGTGTAGCCAAAAAACTTGGCCATATTTAGCAATATTGGAGGAAATATTGGAGGAAAGGAAACAGATAGCTCTAGCTAACATAGAAGTTTTGTTCTGTGGGTTTGGCAGGAGATCAAGAGAGGGAAAGGAATCTGTATACAGAGGGAGGGGCCTTCATGATGAATATGGTTAACAAGCTGAGAACCTAGAGAGGCCCCCTTTGCTCCTTCGAAGATAGGTTTATAGAAAAAATAAATAGATCAATCACGAGAGCCACTAGGGCGAGACAAGTGACACCCCTGGAGTAGAAAATTCAAGGATGCATTCATTCCCAGCGTCATGCGGGTTCAGGTTTGGAGTTTGCACCAGCCTGGGACTGAGTGTCTTCTTACGCTGTGTGCCCTAGATACCTCATTCACCTCACCCAAGTGCTGTTTCTGGTGCCAGCATTATTTCAAAAACATTTATGTATTCTTTTCTTATGTGATATGGCTATATTTCAGGTTTGAGAATAGCAAATCTCAATAAAAAATAGTAAAAAGTGGTAAAAAGAAAAAAAATATCTGGACACCAGTGACCCATTTCATGATGATAGAATTTGCAATCATATTTGTGTTTTGTCCCTGCAAATCGCTTTTTATTTTACACCTATAGATTTTCAATTGTACCCTCAACTTATGTTACAATTTCATTTTCCTGGTTTATATATTTATTCAAAAA